>NC_083480.1:12015103-12315103 GCF_030014155.1 Tachysurus vachellii
ATAATACATTATTGTATTATAATACAATAACAATAATAACTCTATTAATAATTAATCTATGATTATACCATGTACTGTTTATTTATAATTAATTATTAACTTTATACATATTAATGAATATGTATGAAGCAGTTATAATATCTGTTAACATTGTAAACAGTAGAAATGTCATTACTTCTATAACACAAAGACACATATAGTTGATGAAGCAGCTGCTAATGAGAGTGTCCTGTATAACCAAATTCGATTCTACATAACGTAGGTGTGACCTTGGTAGCATTTAGTTCTGATATTTCAATCTAGGGCTGATAATTAGTTTTTATAACTTTTAATAAATTATTAATAAATATTGGCTTAAAATTGATTTATAATGTTCCCATTTTTTACAATGTTTTTTAAAATTATTTTTATATAAAAGTATTCACATTTCAGTGTTTGTTTTTTTTAAATAAAGCACAACAAATTAAGTGTTTCTATGTTACATTACAAAAATGAAAGCTAACAGTGTCTTCTTATATATCTTATAATGAGGAAAACATATGATTTACTTATCTGGGAATCTATGATGATACTACAGAATATTTAATAAATGCGCCATTCATTAACAACTTGGTTATAAATGATGAAACTCTCCAAAATGTGCTGTTATTATTATTTATATCAGGGTGGTTATCACACCACCCCATCATGTTTTCTTTCTTACTTATTGCCTTGTCTTCATCGAGACTGACACCAGACACAGTTATATGGTTCTCCAATGATTTGTTATTTACCTTTATGGCAATGTGGAATTATGCTCTTGAATCTTGATGAGATATTGATGCCTACTGATCTTGATGAAACTAATTATATTTATAATATACTAACATTATTTCCTCCAGATGCTCCTTACATAACCCCAACACCTCACTCCTGCCTCTGGAATGTAAAGTCTCCAATACCTAAATCAGCAGTCATTCTTACCCAGGAGTCCATGCTCAGATTGTCTGATGAAATATGTCAGAACTTTAACTGTGGAAAAGCCTTTCCACAGAACGGCACAGAAGCAGCACTCAACAGCACTTGTCTAACTGATTGCATCTACCACAATTCCTATTTACGGAACTGTTCCACCGTAGTTAGAAATGGCTGCTTAATATTGTCTGAAGTCATCTGTGGTAAGTTTTGTGTGGAAATTTTTAAATTTGGATATGATGCCTATTCTACTAAAGATGAAAAAAGAAAGGACAGATTGTAGGTTAAAGGACTTGCATCTGTTACTGCAGGTAACCACAAGGTCAGATTGTCAGGAGGTAGCCATAAGTGTGCTGGACGCGTGGAGGTGTGGAACGCAGGACAATGGGGCACAGTGTGTGACGATGAGTGGGATAAACAGGATGCAGATGTGGTCTGTGCTCAGCTGAACTGTGGATATGCACTTACAGTTAATGGGCAGGATGGTCCATATACCAATGGTAAAGGGCCCATTCTCATGGATGAGCTGAACTGCACAGGGAAGGAGAGGAGCCTGTGGGAATGTCCTTCAGTGAGGGAGGGTCATGACTGTGGACATAAAGAAGATGCTGGAGTGGTGTGTTCAGGTATGTCTCAATGCTATGCTTCAATGGCTTCTATAAAAAATAATGTCAAATCGGACACCAAACGTCATAGACGAACATGCTAAACTTCTGATTGGTCATTACATACAGGTTTGTTCAAGCTGATCAAGCTGAAACATCATCAATGTTTTTCCTGCAATCATGATAATTATCATGAACTGCAGCACTGGAACACTTGTATGGGCCATCCAATGTAAAACCACAGTGCTTGTTTTGTATTTGCACAGCCCTCTCAGACATTATCTCTGCATTACGAATGCTAAAACCATGAGTGTTGTCGTTCTAGAGTTTAGTATGCCTCCTATTTAATTAACATGACACCGTCACTAGTGCACTTTTGTGCTTTATATATAAATCAGATGTTCTTTGTTCATTGTGAATCTGGCATTTTTTTTTCTGTTGCCATGTAAAGAATACAAGGCTCTGAGACTCACTGGTGGATTGGACCACTGTTCAGGCAGAGTGGAAATCCATCGAAACGGTACGTGGGGGACGGTGTGTGAAGAATGCTGGGACAAGGAAGAGGCATCCATGGCTTGCGAAATGTTGGGCTGTGGGAGACCAAAACAATACACAGCATTTGAGCCACCCTTCAAGCATACAAACAATACTCGTTGGTATTACCGGTGTTTCAAATCCCCAACCTTGTGGGATTGTAAAGAGTATGATGCATCTAAAATAAATTTATGCCCAGACCTGAAGGCTGCAGGACTGATTTGTAGCCGTAAGTAATCACGCATTAATTTTTTTTTGTATATAACAAATAAAAATGCATTTGACTGGCTTTTCCCTGAGCAGTATTGTTTTGCATTAGTTAGAGTTGCTGCCTCATATCCAAAGGGTTGGTTAGTAGTTACTGTCTCTGTAGACTTCTGCATTCTCTCAGTGTTCATGAAGTTCATATGGGTTTTGTCTGGGTTCCCTGATTTCCCCTCATCTCTCAAAAACATGTCAGTCCCCGATTGTGTGGTGTAAATATGTAATAAGACGTATTATGTATAATACGTATTACTACACCATACGTCAAGGTTTTCTGGCATCTGATCCCCCATGACCCTACTCAGGTTAATGAAGATGAATGAATAATTGAAGGAATGATTGCTTTAACCTTTTTGGTCATCTTCAACAGAACTTTGCAGTGCTTAAAAAATAAAATGCGGTGTAGTGGTGTTTTTAGAGCTTTTTGTACACATGTCCCAGTATATAAAAATATATTTTATTAACTTAGTTGTCTCTTCCAGACTCTCTTGGACTGCCTGAACCTACCACTCCAAATGTAGATAAGACCATGGTAACAACAAGTAAGTATCATTTTTGAACATTTCTATGTGCCATAAGTCTTTGTATTCAATCAAAGCAAATCACAATATGCTGATATCTAACACATAAATATTTATCTGTAATCAAAGTAGACAGTTTAGCCTAAGTGACATACATATTCTTTCTCTCTTCTAAGTACAAACCCCTACAGCGGCATCCGCAGTGTTCTGGTCTCCTGAATTACAGGGCTGCATTGTACTATCTTGCATTCTTTTTATTGTAATTCTCTCAAATATCATCACGTGTTGCTGTGCAAAAAGGAGAAAAAAAGGTAGGCAAACCATGCTTATTGTTTGATGTAAACCTTGTAAAGGACAAATAAGTTTATGCCTTCAAAAACTTAATCAGTGTGAAGTGACTATGCAAATGAGTAGTGTGAGCATACTACATTAAAGTCCCATACATAGGCTTAAAATATTTTCTTGCACTTTTTCTATTAGAGAACATAATTAGCATTGTTCTGAAGTTGCAAGAGATGGAATAAAATTACCCAATTGCTGATGTTTGCTAGCTTGTGTATACAGAATAGGCCAGTTTATGCTCTCCTCCAAGCATGTTCAGCCACTCTATGATGGTTGGTGATCATATGTTTATAAATATAGCATGTCTTTGAGGACCTGCGTGTTGTTTATTTCCTTTTTGGGATGTTTCTATGATGTCTTATAACCTTTAATAATGTTTGCTAAAAGAGTAGGCTACTCTCATGGCATGTTTACTGTCTCCCACAGCTTTTCAAGTTCATCAGGCATATTCAAATCTACAAACCAATGCAGAAACCGAAGAGAATAACTATAGAAATTCTACTCACCTTGTTAAAGTCAGCAACAATGACAGCAACTCTGGTCAGTGTACACAACATCTGAATTGAAGCCGAGATATTTGTTTTCGCACAGAACAATGATGAGTTAATGTGTGCTTTTTTCTACAGCCCCATTAATGCCACCACAAATGTGGACTCAGAGTAGTGTTGAGAGTGCTTCCTATGATACAGACTATGAAGCCAATGACAGCTGCCTAAACCGTGATATATCCTTGTCCACCTTCCGCAGTGAGTTTAAACCAAGAACAACATGACGCAATCATAGAATAAACAGTACTGTAAAAAAAGCTCCATAAAAATAATAATGTCCAAGTCAACACTTCCTCAACAGATTCCTTTTACTGTCTCCCTCACACTTGAGTTGGACCCAACATGCTCCTCTTATATATGTCTTAACTAAGAGCGAATGTGCATATTCTGATTGATATTAACACCATGAGTAGACGCCAAGGACATTTGCAGCCCAAATGATTCATCTACTTAAACTGAGATTCAATTCTTCCAATTCTTTAGATTTCAGACTGAAAAAAAAACAAGATTCCAACAGGACATGGTTTTAACAATGACCAGTGATTTGGTGGGAAAGTGCAATTGCTTAAAAAATGTGACCATTTAATTCCATGTTATCTCATACACTTCCTGTAACTGGACAAACATGCATATTTTATACAATGCTATTTGATTAATATGTTTTTCATTGAATATTATGTTATTATTCACTCCATTTTATCACCGTCAATTAAGTCCTTTGTAGATTTAAATGCAAATTACGGTTTGTGGACAGCTGACCATTACACCCATATATGTGTGCTTTAAATATCCCATTCCTGATTTATTTCCCCTTTGCTCTTTTAATATCATCCACTCTTTTGGTAAGATTTTTCTTGTCAAACCCATGTCTTCATGGTCACAGATGCAAGGGACATTGTCATACTAGAACATGATTGGTATTCACAGACATTCAAAGACATTCTACACATTTGTTTGGGGGAAGAACCACATATGGGTGTGATAATCAGAGGTCCACAAACTATAGTGTTTCATTCCGGTGTTTCATTTTGGTGAGAAAGTTTAAGATTAAGCGTCACCAGTTCATACTGAGTTTATGAATTCCCGTCTATTGCAGATTCTATGCGGAACAATGCAGATGGTCGAGCTCCTGTTATGAGGGGTCCAAATTTACAACTTGTGACTGAGGAGGGTAAGTCAAGATTTGACTTTTACACGTGCAGTATACCTCTGTGTCGGCAAAAAGCTTACTATAATGTATGAATACAGCAGTTATGGTAAGATGAATTATGCTAACTTATGTTCCTCTATATTTTTTTGAGAAAAACATGTTGAAATAGAGTAACACTTTGCGACAACTGAAACCTTTTTTTTGTTTTATTCTGCTTCTTCCTGCCTTTGTTTTTGAGGGTCATAAAACACATGATTACTCAATGGAAAGCACCTGATTTTATCTCTTACCCATGCAGTCATTTGAGTCCTTCAAATTTAATTATGCAAGAAAATTCAGTGGGAGAAGAAATGACATGCAAACTGCAAGCATGCTTAAGTTGAAACTGAAAATTGGCATTTTGCTGGTTTGAGAAAATCACAGAGATGTTTCAGAGATCATTAGGCAGCCTGAATGTTGTTACCAAACCATCTGAGAAAAAATTAAGAAAACTTTTTAAAATATCCATATTGTAGTGAAATATATTATGTTTTTGTTTGTTTGCCAGAAATGGCATGAAACATATATAATTTATTATTTTTTTTCACAAAATGCAGAAATATTTTTATTTGACTATTGTGACTATTTTAGCCAGCTGAGTCACTGGCTATTTTCAAGCGGCGGTTGAAGACCTACTTATTCAGAAAACACTTCAACTAGCACTTCTTTCCTTATCTTTTGCATTTAAAAAAAAAACAAACAAAAAAAACCCTTTGACACTTTTTCATTGTAACTTTGTACAAATGTTTTAAACTCATGGTATCTTAAGTATGTAACTTAGTGAGCCAGCATTAATGTATCCAATGTTAGAGATTTAAGCACTTATATACGTCGCTCTGGATAAGGGCGTCTGCCAAATGATGTAAATGTAAATATATGTTCTAAAATATGAAATAGATGTTCTTACTATCCTTTAACTACCAAAATCAATAAAATAACACAAGCAAACATGTTGTATTTCTTTTCATGTTTAGACACAGTTGCTGCAGTGCAAGGACACCTGCAAGTCCCCATGGCAGAGTTTCAGCGCATCTCTGCAACTCCTAGCGGTAAGTAAACATTTTTGGTGCCTGCATTTTTATTGGATGTTCTACTAACTAATACTAAAAAAATAATAATTGTTTAAAACCTTAATTTCTAATTAATTTCTATATCTGTAGCATATGGACAGCAATTTCAACACATTTCCCTGTAATTTATTTTTCAATGGTAGCCAAAGAGTAATTGTTGAATTATTTCAATAAATATTTAAAAACACATAAATTAAGAAGTCTTTCTTGCCCCCAGGGGAAAGTTTGGTTACAGGATTATTTATGGATAAATTTAACAGTACATCCAGCAGTGTTTATTCATCTTATATTTCTGTGACTTACCATTTATAACAATTTAATCAATACATTTTTTTTTATCCATGACAGATATGTTATAGCAGAACCAGCCTCTCTTTCTCATTTTCTCAAAGTTATAAATTGACTTTTAACTGTCACAAACTGTGTTAAACACCGAAACCAGAGACTTATCGACCATATCAACAATTCTGAATAACATATGAATAACATGTTTGTGTTCTGCTCAACCATTCACCTACTTATGAAAGTTGTTACTATACAAGGATAATGTATTAGAATGAGATGAATTACAGTGAACCTGTGACTTGTTTTGCAGACAGAACTTGTCAAATTACTCATTAGCCAGAAAACAGGATTTCTGTATGAGTTTTTGTCTGGTATAATCACACAATGGCTACTGAAGTAGTTGAAAAACACATGAGTATTCCATTAACAGCCATTAGTCACTAACATAAACATATGTTTAATGTTTAATGCATGCATACCCCATTCTTTACCTCCTTTTCTCCTTCTAGCCGACTCATTTGACACATCCAGCACCTCTTCTGGAGAATATTATGAAAATACAGGCCACAAAACAGCAGATCTGTATCTGGGGAATCACCTGAGTGACCTGCAGCCTGGAAGTATGCTTCAGACATCAATATAATAAAAATAAGCAGCTTTGATACCTGTAAAAATCCATATTATATTTTTATTTGTTGTTGTCTCACCAGTTCCCAACGTATACAACACTCAGGACTTCATGAACCCACCAGGTAACATTATTATAGTCATGGCCTGTAACATACTTTATTTATTTTTTTATTTTCTTTTTACATGATTTTATTGTGTCATCATGTATTTATCGGAGGTTTAGCATTTGTACTGGAATGAAATGGGCATTGAATCATGATATCGTGTATCACTTCAAACAATGTGAAAGTGATCAGAATTACACATTATTAAATTACACAACTTAAAAAAAAATTCCTAGAAACTCCTTTGTCATTTCTATCATTTCACATAATTCTGTAACATTTTTTGTTCTTGCCATAATAAATTGAATAATAATTTTCTATCACAAATGGTACATAATGTAAAAATCAATGGTGGAAAAAAATAAGATTAAAGATCCATCAGTCAAAAGGTTCTCAGGAAAGCAAAACATAACATTAAAAAACATTTTTTGGGTCCCATGAATAATAACAACTATTAATAATACATTTTTTCAAATAACTGAGATAAACAAAGATGAAAGGAGTATAAAAGAAACATTATTTTCCAACTTGTTGTTTAAGGAGTATTTTTCTTTATTCTAGCTATTTTAATTCAAAAGTTATGTTTTGTGTTTCTCTTTAGTGACTGGTGAGAGTATGGACCCAAGTGGTGGAGAAGATTCCCCCATTTACTCTCCTGTGTGTGCAGAGGTTGAACCCTTCTCACACGACACAGATGACGCTGGTGACAGTGATGACTATGATGATGTTGGTAACTGCTTAGAGATGCCGCTGCATTGAGACAATCCCATTGAGTAGCAGCCTCATTTTTTAAACGAATTCTGAATATTGCTAGTTAATTAAAAATATTCATTCTCAATTAGCTAGTAATTAAACATACCTGAGAAACCCATATTTCTGTACATTTATTGCAATTATTTTTTACTTCCTTGTTGTGATGAGTGTGCTGAAAATGTGAACACTGTGTTTTTACGATACTGGTCTAGAATTAGTCTTCTGTGTGTTATATTTGCATTGAAAAAACCCCAAAACAGCACTTTCAATCTGAGCAGATTTCTGTATATACACAACTCGGAGCTATTACAATAGGAATTGAAGACTTTATGAAAAATAAATGAATAAATTAATTTAACCGACAGCAGCTGAAACCTGGCAAAGGAACCTGTTATTTTAAAGCATATTAAAACCCCTATAAAATCACATAAAATTACATAACATTTATTTAAAAATGTAAAAAAAAAAAAAAAAAAAAAAAAAGTTGTAACAGGATAAATGTCTAAAATGCATTATGTTTTTTCCCATTTCACATGTTGCTGTAAATACGATTGCTCTATAGAATTAGCAAAGTAATTAAAAAATGCAGTTATTTAAAGTGACCACACTGTGTCGCCCTATACATTTGATAAAGGGGTGTGTTTCTTCTGGGGTTTGCTTTCAGACTTTGCTACTTTTGCTTTTTTATGCTGCTGTTAGTGATAATCAAAATTTTGAATTTTTGAAAAGAATTTTTCTTTTTTAATTTTCACACTAATGTTTCAAAGTTAAATGGTAATATCAAACCCATTTCGTCTTTCTAAGAAGAACCGTGCTTATAAACATTTAGAATTTGAAGGTGTTATCTTCAACTACTAAAATTCTGTATGTTTTTTCCTAACAGAGCTAAAAACATCTCTCACTGAAAGCCAATGGTGTCCTGACTTATTTTATATCATACCTGAGGTCATAAAATAATGAAATTATTTATACTGATTGAAAATGTCATACAAGGTGATTTCCATTTCATGGGCAGAATTCAACACCAGTGTGCTGATAAACTAACCACATGATTGTATTTCCTCCCATTTCTTCTCACTTTGGTTACCTGTAAGTTCCCACCCACCAGCCAGCATTTCTCAACAACATATGACAGATACCAGTTCTGAAAGCTGAAGGTTTTTCCTTATTAAAAATACTCACAGAATTACAGTTTCCCTTCACTTGAATTAAGTTCTAAAATGACAATATTCCTGTGCACAAAGTGAGCTGTGGAGGCTGAAGTGAAAGATCCCGAGAGGCCTGAACAGAGCCGTGACATTAACCCCACTGAACACCTCTGGAATTATATAACAACTGTTCCATATAACAAGTGCAATTAACTTATATACTGTATATTCTTTGATCACTGTAGCTGGAAACAGGAAACGAGGTCATATCCCATTAATGTTTTTGCACAATTTTGATATTTATCTTTAGTAACCCATAACTAACCCATAATTTGCTATGCTAGCCATAGGCTACCAAAAATGTTATATTCATTTCATGGCAGCATGCTACTATTAGCTTATGGGCTTTTTGCATTTACTTGACATTTACTTTGTAACTTAGATTTGTAACAGCAAATTCAAACCTTCCTTGTGTCTGACGCTCTTGTCTGACTTGCTCTGCAACCATAATGCAGCACAAAAATGAAGCATAGCTCTCCATTGAAGTGCAAAGCATACAGTGCAGCAAAACTGCAAGCATTTGGGGGGAAACAGGATATGAAGTAATAGCTAGGCAGTGCTACTGTGTTATTAATTATGTATGAAGCCTCACCAAAAATACTCATTAACTCTTTCAAAAATTCCCTGAAAGGTAAATATATTAAGCACAAAAAATATAATTCTATAATGGAACAGCAACAACAACAACAACAGCAACAACAAAATCCGTATCCTTAGAATAATGACTGGACCCCTTAATCGCTGTAGGGACCATTATGTACTATTATTCAGTCTATGACTGAAATTTAACAGCTGAAATTCAGAAATTTGTTCAGTAATTTAGTTCAGTATTTTGATAATGTCTTGGATAATAGTCTTTAGTATGCAGTCATCGAAGTGTGTCTGAGTGCTTGGGCTTCAGAATGTCTGTGTGTTTATACTTGCAATTGGGACAGCCTGTAATGTGTTCTTAATTGACATGATCTAATGGTTGACTTTCCTTCTCCTGCTGGAAAATGTTTATTTCATGTCACATGGATATATTTAAGCTCTGTGCAATTTCCAACCATTAGAACCTGCATATCAAATATTATTATATATTCCCAATGTGTGTGTGTGTGTGTGTGTGTGTGTGTGTGTGTGTGTGTGTGTGTGTGTGTGTGTGTGTGTGTGTGTGGGTGGGTGGGGGGAGATGTTAGCTTAGTGATTAAGGTATTAGACTATTGTTTAGAAGGTTGTAAGTTCAAATCCCTGGTCCATTAAGCCCAGGTGGGCCCCTGAGCAAGGCCCTCAATTGTTCAGTTGAATAAACGGAGATAAAATGTGAGTCGCTCTGGATAAGAGTGTTTATTCATTGTTAGTCACAGAGGTGATGTGTGTATTTCAGTGGCTTCACGGTCTTCAAGTTTCAGTGGCTTCAAGTTAGACAAATTCACACTGTCAGTCACATTGTACATAAACTGAAGGGAGGGACTTTGTTTTCATTTTGAGCCACAAAACTGTGAATGTTTTCTGTGAGATTTCTGCCAAAATAGATCACTATTTATTACTGCAAAACATTTCTTAACGGTGCTTCAAGGCAGAACTAGTACGTCATAGAAAAGCACCATAGATAAAATAAAAAAAAAAGCTTGTCACCCCACAGGCACAACCAGAGTGTCCAAGAACCTGGTGTTTTTTGTCTTAAGAAACAGATGTTTAAAACTGGACACATATTTAATCATTCACAATCAAGAGATTAATCTTCTGCTTTATCTAAGACTGTTTGACTAACTGGCTAATTATCTTATTCTTCAGGAATGTTCGATGAGGTGATCACACAGGATATTTTAATTAGCTCGGACAAATGTTTGAAGAAAAAATTCCACTCGCTCACGAGATCTGAGTACAATGTCATTTGTCTTAGTATTGTTCTTTGGTATGCTACTGGATGTACTATGAGTGGGATGTCAAGTGGGTTTATTGTCATTTCTCCATATAACCTGAATACTTTGGAATGAAATTCAGGTATACAGGACTTAGTAACAACACAAGACATACTAACTAGACAGGAAAAAAATACAATTTATGTCCCATTTCAACATAAATAACATTTTTCTTTGAGGAATAATACAGTCCATGAGATATTTCTCTAATTTCAGTGTGCATGTGTGCAGAGATGATAGTAGAAGGTGGTTCTATCGGACTTATATATATAAAAGTAATAATATAAAGCAGAAAATATATCTTGTAAATGAAACAGGCAATTACATTAGTAATGCAATGGGTTAACATTTTTAGAAACATTTGTGTCTAATAGACAAGCAGATGTGGTTATGTAAGCAATCATGCATTAATCTAGTACATAGTTTATAAAATGCCTTTGGACCAATGAATAAAAATTAGAAAGCAGTGTCTGTTAAGTAAATGTGGAGATTTGTTAACTTAAAACAATGAAAAGTCTAAGTTAAGCAAAGCTCAAGAAACCAGCAATCTCAGCCGTATTTATGCGTGTGATCAATGTGATCAAACATTAAGTTTTTAGTTCATTTCTTAAATTATTTATTCTGTTGCCTTACGTTTTTTTGCATTTAATTTTTTTCTTTGTTTTATCCATCATTCTTGTTTGTCCTTAATTGCCCTTTTTGTTCCTGATGTTAGTATTATGGTTGTTGAACAACCCAAAACCTCTAAAGTTTGTACTGACGTAATACCGTAGGCTTCAAAGGATCTTTGCCAGCCAGCTTTGAGGCTGCCTGTTGTTCTTCAAATGCTCGATCCAGCTTCTCTCTTTACACCACCCAGGCTGAGACACTGCTGAAATAATGCCACCAGCTTTTCGGGGACTCTGTGCATTGAGAGGTGTTATCTGTGATAGCAGGGCACCTTTCCTAGCGAAACTTAATCTTGGCATTTCATGCGTGATGAAAAGCCATGCCCATGAGGCCTGTTGTCATCGGGCTCCTGTGTGCCACTTTGATGTGCTCTCAGGTTCAGACCCGTGCAGGTTGAATAACACAACAGGGCATTATTACCCAAGAGCAGGTTAAGCACACAATAAAAGAACAGTTCACATCAGTTGGAGCCACACTGGCCCAGGAGGAGGGGAATCTGTGCAAAACAAAAGAGCAAGTCTCTGTCAATCATTGATAAATACCAGTAATATATGATGAGTTTAGAAAAAGTATGGCTACTGTTGATTCTTGGTGCTAGTTGTATGTCAGTTTCTCAACCCAAATGAACATTTTTCTGTAAAACAGTTTTGTTTTAGTATAATTACTGAGTGTGTTTGCAGTGTGGTGTAGTGCCTTGCTGCTTCACAGCTCTAGGGATTGTGACTAATATCATGTTACTGTCTGTGGTGGTTTTTACATGTTTTTCCCATGTCTGTGTGGATTTCCTTCCTCATCAACATGCAGTATGCGGCTTGGATACTTTGCCCCAAGGTGTAAATGAATGTGTGACTGTTTGTATGTGTGTACATGGTGCATACATGGTGTTGGATTAAGGTGTTTGGAAGGTTGTGAGTTTGAATCCAACACCTTGGCCTCTAAACCTCAATTGCTGCTCTGGATAAGTGCGTCTGCGAAATGCCGTAAATAAATGTAATGATCTGATGGCATGTGATGCTCTGGTGTCCCAACCAAGGTGTGCTCCTACCTCATGTCCAATGTTCTCAAAAACTCTGATCTCATAACTTTAGTTTTGATCCCATTCACCTTCTCATTCAAATATCTGATGGTACACTCAGAAAAAACCCAACTACATTTCTTAACATTAAATGAATAGTCCCTAAGATCTTAAGTTCTACTGTTTACTTTTAGGTCCGTTTTGGGTCCAGATTTGCTTTGCTTTCTTGAAAAGCCTTGACATAATTTATTTAACTTTACCAAATAATTTCTTAGACTTTACTGACTAAAAGATTTTATGAATAATATGCTTCCAGATGAAAGATAATTACTATAGTGTCAAAAGGATGGACCCTTCAATGTTCCACTCTACTGACAAATATTACACTTACATTACAATAAGTGTAATTATAAGTATAATAACTTTGATGACTTCATGAACTCTCCATGCTCTTTTTTTTATGCATCGCTCTGTAGCAGAGACCAGACCTGCTCTAAGATGGTAGTTATTTTTTCACTTTCTCTGCCTGCCCCATGAATACTGGAAACTATTTATTCTAGTTTCAGTCTGGCATGTTGTTTCACAGAAAATTATGTGATGCTCTAAATGATTATTTAATGCAATATAAAGGCTGATAGAGAATGTTAGCAGATGTTTCATATAGATAGAATTCACAACTGCACTTTTTCAGCTGGTCATCTGGGACGTTCAGACGTTCATGAAAGTAATACTTTCATGTGAATGCCTACATTTAGGCTACTGACACCATCTTTACCCTTCAGCACCAGGTTTAGCGTAGAGTTGAGGACCAGGGCTTGTTAGTGTAAAGATCGTATATTGATTTTTTTTTCAATGTCTGACAGATTAGGTGCCAGGACTTGAACCGAGACACACCAGCGCATTGCCTGTCCCTGCTATGATATTCACAGAGTGAGGGCTCGATTGGGAACAGATCGCAGTTATTTCCCATTCACAGTCCATTTGTAATTCTAGGTATATAAACATTTAACACGTGAGTTATTAGACCTGGATACTGGCAAGAGTTAGCTCTCGGTTTTGCAGCCTCATTTGAAATGACATACTGAAGCTGTCCAGTTCTTGTGCCTGACGTGCCTCACTGGAAACAGTACGTGATATTTGCCATATAGGAGCTGAGCTGACACCTCATCCTCAAAATAGTCTGTAAAAGCTCATACTATAATAATTTAAACATGATGCTTGGAGTCCATTATGTTATTATGTTAAAAAATGACTTGAAAGCATAATCCTTATGTTATTTCCAAAATGAAAAATTTATCTGAATAATTCCCCAATGAAAGCCAGGAGTGTCTGGATTGATATGAAATGCTTTCCCCTTCTTGCTAATTTTCCCCGGAAGTTCAAAGGGTAAAAATGAAATCAGCTTGTCCAGCTAAAGTAAATAATCAGTTCCCTCTCAATGGATGTCCAACGGCAGATTGATGTCATTTGTTCCTAAGAGCTAATTGTGCCCAATCAGGCCTCAATGCCAATGGAGTGGATCAAATGATTGACAGGTTGTGCTGAGTGTTGACTTTGGACTCAGGATAGGGGGTTACATCACAGTTTGTTCTTAGAAGAAATAACATGTTGGCAGTGATAGCAGACCAGGTGAGCTCTAGAAGATCAGCGTATATACAGTATATATATATATATATATATATATATATATATATATATATATATATATATATATATATATATATATATATATATATATATGTATGTATGAACCAGGAAACATTGGACAAAATAACACAATAATAAACTAAATCATAATGCTTTAAATACTTTTTTGCAGATTTGCTTTAGTTAAAAACTCTTTCATGTATTTTCAAAAGCTTTTCCATCATTAGTGCTTTTGGCTCTTTAAAAATCTCCGCTGCCACCTTTAGGACAGGACAGGACAGGACATTACAGGACAGGACAGGACAGTTAACCTATGTCCACATACTGGATTTGGCTCTAGGGTCAAGTGTTGGACATCCCTGTCTTAAGAAGATGTGTTGTTTAAAAATACAACTGTGTTGTACTGTTAATGTACTTACTTACTTCTGTGTTTTGTCATGTAGTACCATGATCCTGGAGGAACATTGTTTCATTTCTGTTATATATGGTTTAAATAACAAACAAATCTTGTCTTGACTTGAGCTAAAAATGTGCTGTTTAATTTTAATTTTAAAATTGTTCATTTAATTGATCCATAAAGGATCTATCTTTCTAAGATTTAAGATTAACAGTGATACAATTTGTTGCACTACTATGTTTGAGATCATTTCAGATTTCTGCGATTACTCTTGTGTTCATGGTCTACACAAAAAAGGATTTTGAGATTTGCCAAGACACTCTGTTAGGAATATTTTTCCCATTCTGACATTCCCAGCAATCATGAGCAGCAAATGAGTCATACAATGGCAGTGAGACTGTAGCTGGACAGCTGGACCTCCGTTCTTTATCTTTAACTCCGTTCTTTAACTCAAATATCTACAACTTGATCTCCTTAACAGAATGAACATTGACTCTGTGACATTAATTTGTTGCTGGTCTTCAGGCAGAATTTTCCTCTCTGACATTTAAACTTCCCTTTTTTCAAGCATATAATTCACAGCCAATTATTATTATTCTTCTGTATTGGTTACAGTTCTTTTTTCTTTCTCTTCTTCTTCTTCTTATTGGTCTTATAGAACATCTTCAGTATTTTCCTAAAAGAGCAATCATCATTTCAAACCCAAAATATTTATGAACCAAATATGAAACACATGGTATACTACTACTACTACTACTACTAATAATAATAATGATAATAAAATTACACACACTTCCCTGGTATGAAGGAGCTCATGGTCTCTGATCATGCTCATGAAGTCATTGCTCTCATCTTTCCCTCCTCAATCATCATGTCCCTCCTGAGCTTTGGGGCTTCCCAGAAGACAAAATCCCCCAGAGCAGCCGTTCTTCATTATCACCTGTAGGAGACAGTAAGGAGACGCATTAGGACAGACTAACCTCGGAAACTAATAGAATAATAAAAAAACTATTGCTGAACAGAATTTTCATACTAGATACATACTCCATACCCCAGCTTCAGTAAAGGGACACAGGTTTTGAGAAAACTGTAGGAATTATTAGTTACCTTTAGACCATTTATGGGTCCAAATAGTGTGAAATTGCACATGCACAGATGCTTGCTGTCTACGCTGTCATTGAGGATCTTCACGAAGCGCTTCATACTGTATTGCAGACAGGACAGAGTCAGCACCTTTTGGGATCCTTCCTTGCAGAGCTGTGGGACGGTGGCTGGCTACAATTTTTCCCTGTGGTCAGACTATGGACACCCGTGCTATAGTAACAGCTCAAACACAGAGACTTTTATGCCAGGGTCTCCACAGATTCTAATTTTATTAAACATTAGATAAAAAACTGTTGTTGTTTAACAAAGAAAAACATACGGTATAATTGCTGATATGGTGATGCTTCCTGTTAGGAGAAGCTCATGCAAAATTTATGTAAGGAGTCTCCACTGTCAGTGATGTGTAGCATTCAAGTGTCCTGTCACATAGAAAAGTCTTCAGGACAGGGTGCTTTATTTGGTTTAAGTAAATGTAACTTACTCAGAGCCCATGATGAAGGAAATGAAAACCATGTGTTGGTTCATCAGTTGCACCAGCCATTTAGAAATGTTGAATTCATGGAAATAATTTGCTTTCAAAATGAGCTAAAGTCATTAAGTGCCAGTTGTACTGTCTTAAACATAGTCCCTGACTCATGCTGTTATCAACTACTTATCTAATCTTTGCTTAACCTTTGTCATAAGTGTTAAAACAAACATTTCTACAACTTTCTCTTTCTCACAAAGTTAAAATGTTAATAGCCAAAGTGCTGATTATGTGATGAAAAGGTTTCTCACTAATAGTGATTGACACTAAGAGGTGACACAGTCTCCAACTTCAAGAACCCCATGTCGGTGTCTGCAACCTCACAGCACTATTTTAACCCTGAGAAATTCCTCAGATTCCTTTGAACGTGGGCCACGAGCCCCACTGTGGCCATGTTTAAGATGACTGATGATATTTACTACCATTAGGCACTACCAGCCAATTGACCTTCTGACTCCTACAAGTGACCTGTTAGAGTGGCTTTTAGATGCCTGTTTAAATCTCCATGAGAATGTGCTCCCAAATCCAGAATCAGGTCCCAGAGCAATCAACACCTAGAGGTTAGAAAGGTTAGCTTAAAGGTTGCTCTCCGTCTAGCATGCTAAATATCATCTGTGCAGGTGTGTGTGTGTGTGTGTGTGTGTGTGTGTGTGTGTGTGTGTGTCTACAATTACATGATGAGGTTTACCTTTTGGGGGAAGAGTTTTTACATATTGAGTTTTATAATATAATATATAATTTAATTGACTCTATTGCAGAGAATACCATTAGAAATTACGATAGGTATAATGTGCAGCTGTACTGTGCAAATGTTTTTGAATATATTTTATTATATACACACCAGATTATAAAAAATATTTTGTTGTATTATATATTTAATATATGTATGTTTTCTCTTTGTTTTTGACTTCTAAGAGAAAATATTTACCACTCATTAAATCTAAATGACAGGTTACAGTTTTGAGATTTAAAAAGCAAATCAAAACCAAATCTTAAATGTTTCTCTTTTCCCTGTATTTGAATTTGTATTGGAATTTCTGTGATATATATTAAATGTTTTGCTTTTTGTTTTTGGCTGAAAACATAACCCTTATTTTAGAATTTTTAAGAAAAATCTTATCCAAGATAAAGAATAATACACCAGTAAAAAAATAGTTAATTTTACACCTGTATAAAATCTTATATATTCATATATAATAAAATGAGTATAGCATAGTTTAAGTATAAAAAACTTTCATAAAATTTCAAAATTCAGATTCTAAGCTCAGGACATTTACTTGAACTTGAAAACTAATTATATCTATAAAATTTGCATCATGTATCATTAATCAGTATATAACAATATTTTGGGGTGTTTATGATTTAAAGTAATTTTTTTTTAAATCAAATTAATCCATTTAGTCCATTTAATCCAAATGAGGCAAAAAAAAAATATTTTTTTTCTTTGACTAGCCATAAAACACAGACTAAGCAAAAAATAAAATAAAAAATGCTTAGTACATTCAGAACAACTAACAATAAAGATTTCTTGTAGCGAAAACTAGAAAACCTAAAGAAAAGGTCTATTTTTCTAGCTAAATCAATAAAAAAAAACTTACATTTTCTACAACAAATGTAAATATTTTGCTTGAAATTCTATTGGGCTTATGTGAAGCCTTAGCTTTACATTTATTAAATCTTTATCATTGTTATAAAATCCATTCAAAGAATATTTGTGGTCCTTTAGGATAACATTGTAAAATCTATAACGAAATAAATTTGAAATGTTATCTGGTTGAGTAGAAATCATGCTTAAGGTTAGGAAAATATACCTTTATATGTATTTTAAACACGGTGGAAACTCATACAAATCCATGAATTTGATGGCGTCTTTGGAAAATGGGGGAGGTGGGAACTTATATTGCCTGCAGTAAATATGACTCCAGTAATTATATTCCCAACCTCCCTTCTCATCTTTAACTTAGCTGGAGAAACTTCCTTTTAAAGCCTGTTAGTGTCAAAGCACATTTCCGTCTTTCTCATTCGGGATTCAAATGAGGCCTGTCTCTCAAGAGCAAGACAGGTTTTGGGTTTCCCTCAGAAGACCAGGGGCTTCACAATCAATAAACACTTTGCTGATTTTTATTGACCATAAAGCCCTATTTCACCTCTGCCACAGGTTATATATATATATATATAACACCTAAAGGAGTTTTAACAATGAGCTGAACATGCTGGAGGGTGCTAGTATTCGTGAGCACATTTGAAACTGATCTCAAAAGCATGGGGTTGTTAAGACGCAAAGAACCATGCAACCTTTGGAAATAGTTGGAACATGAATGTTTAATGGTCCCTGAAAAAGGTTGAATGAATGCATTTATTCGATTGCGTATATATCATACTCAGGCTTTTCAGATGTGGTCTTTTCAAAAGCCGACCCATTAAGCTCAAGATATGTTGGCAGAATAATGGTGTGTTAGTAAAATCTTCTCGGTCATGTTAATGCTTAAAACCTGTTTTTGGACTTTTTTGTCCTAATAATAAATAGTAGAAATCCTATAGGTCTTTTTTTTTTTTTTTATAATGCAAAGATTAACAAAGAACAATTGTGCTAATGTTAAAATAAATAACTTTGTTCAATAAAATAGTATCTAGAGTAAGAAAGCATTGATTGAAGGACTATAACTGATTTTTAGGTTCCTAAATCTTGCTAGCTGCTAGCACTGATGCACATTTTATCCCATATATCAACTAGCAACTAAGATTAGTCATTCCCAGTGATTGTATGGCATATCTTCATTGGCTTTCCCACCTAACTGTATTAAATTAGCAAAAAATGTCTTTCAGCCAGCTTGGTGGCAGAAAATTAGCATTACTCTCTCATAGCTATTAGTTTACGCTGTTGTCTGTGCTACTGTTTTCCAAAAAACACTGGGTGAGCTACATTATTATCTTATTAGATTGTAAATAAATATGTGTGTGGCTGGTTCCCTGATAAATATGTTAAAATATATTTATATGTTAGTCAGCATTAATTTATCATTAAACTAGCTAACTACTTAATTATCCATCCATCCATCCATCCATCCAATGTCTGGACCACATATTCTGGATAAAGACAATCCAAACCTGCCTGATGACTAGTTCCTGAGGTCAGCCCTGACCAGGATGAAGAGGTAAATGAATCTCTTTACTCTATCTTTATTAACATCCTTATCCTTGTCATGGTCATGTGGATCTGGATCAGTGTTGGATTGTACACCAACAAGTTTTCTTTCTCAAAGAACATTATTGTTTAACTTTCTGTTGAATACTTCTGTGTTCTCTGTTAACTGGGTTGATGGACCAAATACCAACCTAATCTAAATCCAAATTTCTAAATGTAAATTCTGTCAAAATTGATTCAATGCTGTTCTACAGAATGCTACTTCCATGACAAATACCATATTACTAGCTTACTAGCTTTGTTACAGGAACACCTCTGTATGGTGATCTTATCACTTATACTGGAGAAACAGAAATATTCCAAGAACTTAGCTTTTCTGTATGTTTGTGTGATTTTAAGAGTTGGCTAATCTGCAAGCAGATAAACAACCTGTATATCATTAACGTTAAATCTAAATCTGTGATCTCTGTTAAAAAAGAAAAACCTCAGCTACTATTATTGCCTTTTGATGTACTAATACAGTGATGTACATTATCAAAAGGTTCTTTCCCTGGACTTATAATTAAAAAAAAGTACATACTCAATCTAGACCCTACCCATATGTTTTATATTTCCACCACCAACTCACTATAAAGCAAGACTATGGCTGCTGTCATCCCAACTTCTTCTCTAATGTATAAAAGAAGTCCAGAGCTCTTATTATCGTTCAGTCAAAACTCGTGCAAAGAGGTCAGACCTGTCTAGCAGCAACTTTTAGTCCTCTGCTAAAGAATCTAATCTACAGTTAGTTAAACCCAGAACAAGCAGAGCTGCTCCTGCCACAACCGAAGCCATATGTTCCCTAGTGCTAACTATTGCAAACATCTGCGTACCACCACATCGCTTTATCCCTTGACAGACAGTGCAAAGCTGCTGGCATTGCTGTGACCTGAACTGCTTTGCAGCAGAGCACCTTCTAGGTCTCTTTGATTCAAGTCTGTGAGGATTAAGATCAGCAAGCAAGCAGGTCTTTGTACAAGCAGAAACATTTCAGATGTGTTCTGTGCAGCATGGTGCAGTAAGATCTACAGTTTCTTTAAAAAAATGAATTATGGGATTTAAAAATCTAATTTTTCTAAATTTGCTGTGATTTCTGGAAAAATAACGCTGAAATTAAAATTCAAGAAACATCCCACATGACTGATTGTAGTTCTAGTTCATCTCCTTGAAGACAAAGAACTATTCTTAATGTTGGTGTACACAATGCACAAATCTATCTAGATTTTTTCATCTTCTATCAATTCAATTCATTCATTCATTCATCTTCTACCGCTTATCCGAACTATCTCGGGTCACTGGGAGCCTGTGCCTATCTCAGGCGTCATTGGGCATCAAGGCAGGATACACCCTTTACAGAGTGCCAACCCATCGCAGGGCACACAGACACTCTCATTCACTCACGCAATCACACACTACGGACAATTTTCCAGAGATGCCAATCAACCTACCATGCATGCCTTTGGACCGGGGGAGGAAACCAGAGAACCCGGAGGAAACCCTGAGGCACGGGGAGAACATGCAAACTCCACACACACAAGGCGGAGGCGAGAATCGAACCCCCAACCCTGGAGGTGTGAGGCGAACATGCTAACCACTAAGCCACCGTGCCCCCCCCATCAATTCAATTCAATTCAATTTATTTTAATTTTGAATTGTACATTTAACAAAACAAACAAACAAAAAGCAGCTTAATAGTAATTAAGGCTCATCCCAAATGAACAAGCTAGAGGTAATTGTATGAGGAAAAACTCCCTGAGAATAAAAGCAGTAGAAACAGGACTCAAAAAGGACCATGCATCCTCTTTTTGGTGACACAGGATAATGGAATTATCTCAACAGGAGAAGTGTGAAGGCAAACAGTACTAAAAGAATGTCCAATTGTCCACTGCAGCAAGAGAGAGACTTGGATTGTTTTTAGATCTTTAGGATTGCCAGTGTTATTATTGTTAGGATTAGTGTGATCTTTCTTAGCAGCACTGGGTTAGTCACAAATGCAGAATTTAATCAGATTGAAATAAAGTTGAAACTGTTTGCACAATTTTTTAAGAGATTATGCTTAAAAAAGTAAATAAAAACCACACCAGCGAGATCCTGGTGCATAGTAGCTTACTGTAATTATATTGATTGACTGGTTGATCAGAGAAGGTATCCTGAGGCCTCACTGTGACTCGCTCTATGAAGTTTGAGTTCACAGCAAATATCAGTATAATCTGTCTGAGAGAGATAAATGGTGTTATGAAGGATAGTAATACACTGTATGTCAGTTTTCAATAGAATACAAATCATTCATTCAGCTTCAGTAACCACTTTATTCTAGTCAGGAACGCTATGGACTGCTGGTACTTAGAAGAGCACTATTCACACACACACACACACACACGCACACACACACACACACACACACACACACACACACACACACACACACACACACATTCAAAGCAGGGGCAATTTAGCATACTGTAGCAAGTCAATCTCCTAGTATGTTTTTTCTGGAGTTGGAAGAAAACCTTGAGAACCCAGGAGAGAACACAGAGAAGATGCATACAAACAAAGGGAAAATTTGAAAATCCACACAGAGATTAACCCGAGCTCAAACAAAGAATCAAACGGGTGATCATTTCTGAACAGCAGTTACAATATATTTTATGCATATACACACTGTATAACAGTGTTCATACACACAGCTTCTTCAGGTACAAATGAAAATAACTGTAAATTCTGGATATGTTTTTAAGAGAAACTTGAACCCAGTCCTAAAATGTGGATCAACAACATTCACTTGAATACATTCATTTGAATACAGGTTTAAATGCAAGTTCTGTATTTGGTTGAAAAGAACAGTTATTGTTGTATGTGGACATTGCCACAAACCTAGGATATATAGTGGAGTCTAAATGAAAACCAGGCTTTAGCAAGTTTTTAAAATATTTCAGGTCCAACTTACAATTAACGACTATATAAAAAGCACAGACTGAGACATGAACAATTTCATTTCAGTGTCTGATGACACTTTTGGTGTGTTAATGTTGCCTCTGCCAGCTAGCACAGGATTACTTTTGTTTCATTTCTAACAGTTTTATGGTGTACTTACAGCTGGCCTTAAATCAGTAGTTAGTGTGCAGGAGTTAAGTGGGGCAGATTAACCTGCTGCCCTCTGTTTTACTTTGGCCTACAGCTATCTAAACACACCAGTGCACTTTCCTCTTATGAGTTGACTTTGCAAACCTCCTTTCACCCCTCTATTTTATCAGTTGTTTTCGGGGTCACTAATGTTTGAGGCTCTGTCAAAAAAAAAAGTCATCTTTAGGGCAGTGGACAAAAGAGGTGTAATCAGAGCAAGCAGCGTACTCAGACTAAAACCTGCTGCCATTTCTATTTAGGGAAGGAAGTGGAATTGACCTTAACCCAATCTCTAAAAATATTGTAAAATGCAGTATAAGCTGTACGTTTTTACATCAATTAAGTAAGTAACATTTCGGACACAATGTGAACTAATGCTCAGTATATTTTTCCTACAGTACACTAGCAGAATTAGATCCACACTCACTTTATAGCACATCAGCTTGCTTGCTAACTAGCTACTGTAACATCGATTTGTTCTTTCTAGTTAAATCTGTTTCCGTCTTCAGCTTATGAGCTTTTGCGTTAAAGTCAAAAGTTTTATTCCACAAAGGTACTGTCTGTTATGTCTTCTCAAGATGTCACACTACTGTAACTGTAACTGTTTTCAATTCAGAAATGTAAATTTGTACGTCAATTCAATTTGAATTTGTATAGCATTTTAAACAATGGAAATGGCCACAAAGCAGGTTTACAGAATTTTAAGTAGCAAACGCAGATTATCGTCATGCAAAGGTTTCAGTGCAGCTATAGCAAATATAAGAAATGCTCCTGAAATGCTGCTTAAACAATCAAAACACAGAGATCACAATATCATATGGTCTGTTATAGAATTCAGCAAAGATTTTATTGGAATCATCTCAAAAAATATGTGACAAGTTACCTTAAAAGGGATGCTGCAATAACTGGACAACAATAGACCTGAAATTAAAATCCTCATCTTACATCAAAAAGTGGGCAAAATTTCAGGGTCAGAAACCAAAACATTGTGAGCTTGAGGTGATAAAGATATTTTTATTGCCTAATTGCATGTTTCTTTGCCCTTTTGCACCTGGCACATATTCATATCCGACTTTCACAGAATCCTAAGTTGTCCTTCTCTCTATGACATTTTGGCAAACATTATAGCAATTCTTTATGCCTACTTGCCCATTTAAACGCAGCCTAGATTAATTAATCAATGTCAAGTCTGGTTGCATTTTCTAACACATTTAGAACCGTTTTTTCCATCATTACATCATCAAACATTTGAAACTACTTTGTCCAGATTTCCCGTAGAACCAAACTATATTATTGTGAATCAGCTATTTTGCACAGTTGAACGTATTTGCACCTTCTTTTTTATCTACTTACTCAGTCTGTGGATCGACAGTGTGTCAGAAAGACAGAGGGCCAATCCAGCAATGTCACACACATTCCTTTCCCTTGTTCTCTGGCTGTGTTGATTGCTTCCTCTTTATTTACTGCATGTGTACCTTTGAAATTCTCACAGTGACCATACACAAAAGGACACTCAACCTCTGACCTTAGGGAAAAGGCAAGCCTAATCTGAAAGTAGCATCGTTGGCTTGCTTTGTCTTATCCCAGACAGAGAATGAATGAATCCTTGGGCAGTGGGGGTCAACCCCTGTGCATCTGTCCACTCTTTGCCAATCTGTGTCAGAGAGTGCGAGAGCGAGAGCGAGAGAGAGAGAGAGAGAGAGAGAGAGAGAGAGAGAGAGAGAGAGAGAGAGAGAGAGAGGGGAAAATCTATACATCCTTGGCCATTCACACAGCCAGGCCACCCATGGAACGTGGCACTAAGTATCTGTTGACCCCTCTTTCACCTTTGCTAAACACTGAAACTTGCCTTCCATCTTACAGCAGAAAATACATAAATTAACCAGGTTACCCTTTTATCCCACTACAACAAAAATATCTACTAACCTTAAAATTAGGCTTAAGCTTAAAATTTACAGTTTCTCCATCCGTCTTCCCATAAGCCAGTAGACCTAGCTATTATTTCATTAATAATCAGCTCTATGTCTTAGTATTGATCTTAAGACGGTGATTAATGGAGCGACACTTAGGCAAGTAATCAACTAATAAACTCGTCTTTATCAACAGATTTCAGTTATCAGTCCTTGATTGTGGAATAGATAGCCAAGAATATTTTCTGAAGAATTGTTTACATGGTCAATGGTTTTAGTTGTAGAAGAATGATAGAGGGTGCTAGATGGAGCCATTAGTTTTAGTTCACCACCGATAATACTGTTTACACCACAGCAGCTTGGAATTCTCAATCTGATCAGTCAGTAGGAGTTGATTCGTTTTGAGTTGATTAACAGCAACCCTGCTACTTGTGCTGGCTTTAATTCAAGCACAGGTTTATACAGTATTAATGCATTCATTATGGTTTCTATAGAAACAAGTCATTCACTAGGACTTGTATGATGGACAATCTATATATTTTAAGGATAAAGTAATAAACTGACAAAGAGCTGTTTAACAATGAAACATCTAATTGTAGTAGTGGCAAAGTTTTCCGCAAGGACACATTTGTTTAATATTTGTAGAAGGAGTCTTCAATGTCAACAATTTGGACAAGAGGCTTTGGGCATTTTGGTTTCTTGAAAACACGACAAGCTGCATCTTTTTCCCATCTTATGAACTTTAAGAGAGAGAGAAAAAGAGAACAGCTTTTTCTTATGTAAATGTTTTAGTGTAAGTGTTAACAGAAACAACCCTTTGGCTTTCTCAACAATATTAAAGGTAATTAACTATTTCCATTGCTAGAGAATTAGCGTTTTATATAAGGAAGGAAATACTTGAGACTCAACGTAGTACAGTAACATATTATTCTACTATGTTATGAATGATTTTTCTATAACAGCATAATCCATTATGTGTTAGCATTTCACGTTAGCTTATTTGTGTGTTCATCAATTTAACACCACAACCTTTAAAAACAAGCTGGCTGATTATTAACACATTGAGGTTTAAATAGTGTTTTATTAGAAGTATAAAGCTTCCATGTTTGTCTACAGTATTTACTGGGTTGTTGAAAGAAATCTTCCTCACATCCATATATCTAGGAACATTTAAAAAGCCAAGTTCTTCATTGAGGTAGATACACAACTCCAATATACAGAAGTACAGGTCTATAAATACAAAATTATAACTATATAATTGGATAGAATAATTTAATACAACACACTATAAATTAAAAAAAATGAAAAATGTTATTTACACAAAGATAGACATATTATATTTTAAGCATTTTAACAAATATCCTATAGGATGGAGCTTAATGTATGAGGAAGTTGAATTTTTGAACATGATCTCTCTTAATCTCTTTTGTAAAGACAAGTAATTAACCCAAATTATGATATATAATAATGGCTTCAGATTGAAATGTAGGACATTTTAGCTACTGATGCCTGGTCTACAAAATCTCAGCTCTAATAATTCTTCAGTCATTTATTTTACATAACCTGCATAACCTGGCATTTGGACTCAGTTTTGAAAAACACCACCAGTCACCTGCATCCACATGACTCTACCACCATGTCCTCGTATTGCTTGTACACTACATTATTCCCAGAGTCTATGTACAAGATGCTGATAGGGCTAAGTTTGGAAGGCACACAGCAGCTAGGTGGCATGTTGCTGGGGTTCATAGAGTTCATTAAAGTCTGTATGATGGCATGATTAGTTGGCTCTAAATGAGACCTAAGTGGGAAGTCACAGATACCCTCACAATGGTACGCCTCGTAATCCAAAGGAGCGATAATCCAATCATCCCATCCCAATTCTTTGAAATTGACATGCAATGGTTTTTTGCTGCATCTAGACTTGGACTTTCTGCCTTGCCGTTTGCCATGACGGTTATTTAATGCTGTCCGCCGCTTCCGCTGCCGTTTCACACGATGGATTTTTTCCTTTCCAGCCTGATCAGGGTCCAGTTTAATCTTCCCTTTTTTCTCATAGTACAAGCTTTGCCTTTTCTTTGACTTCGTGAACACCACCAATATGGCTTTCTTCTGTTGTGGCCGCCCGTACCTGTGAAATCCAAGATGCCGTAAGTCGATTTCCCTCTCAGGATTGTCAAGAGAAGCCTTGAGCTCCAGACAGAAGAAGTTTCTGTGTGCGTGTAAACGGCGTTCTGCAAAAATTTCCCACACATCAAGGACTTCCCATCGTGGTTTGTGCGAGTCTTGCAAGTCTAAGATTTTGGAATACAGAAGTTTGTGAGTCTGGCAGGAAAGAAGCTGAATCTCCATTGGACCCACATCAGATGTTGGGAAGTGTCCAGAGAGTTTTGTGTAGATTCTTAGTTCAGCACCCAGCAGCTCAACTTTATTAGAAAGTGATGAGATATCAAAAAGATACTGCTGTGTCCATAGTGGAGAATTTGGAGAGTCATCTAACAGAAAAAGCAGAAATACATAATTAAATTCCATTTAATTCAATTTTAGATCAAGCCACTCTCAATAGACGAGGTCAGTAAACAGGTTTACAGAAATCCAGGACTACAGTTTTGAAACAAAACATTTTGTGTAGGATTTTCCAGAGGTTCTATGTGTAGGTGTATAGAGTGTTAAGGTTCTTAAAAAGGATTAGTTTGGAAACCTTTCTGATAGAGAAACATTTTATTTGTATGTTTTTTTTTTTTTTTTAAACAGAATCTGTATGGAATCACCAAGTGTGATATCAAATAAGATTTAATCGTTTTTCTTCTTTGAGTGTTTGTATTCATTCATAATTAGTTGCTGGAATCCTGATATAGCATGGCATATATGAAAAAAACTTGAGAGAATGTTCTTAAGACACAGTTATTTTTTTCATATTTCTGAACTATGGGAAATAAATAAATACATAACAGATCAACAGATTTGCAAGCCAACATCTTGCTGTATTATAAAATATGATATACAGTCTGTAGACAAATATTTTTGTAAATGTATTGAAATTGAAGTTTATATCTTGGCACAACATTGATGTGCACCTGCGCACTTTGAATCCTTAGTTTGAAACTGTTTTTCTGGCTTGTACCTATGTGGGAAAATGTAAAGATCTCTAAATCTACCCAAAGGATCGTTAAGGAAGGATTTCCCATCCTTACACAGGCTATGCGTCTGATCATTGAAAAAAAAAGTAATTATAATCATTTCAGCCAGACAGACTTACCTTGTCCATTATCCACAAAACTCGTTATCGTGTTTGCGGCTTTAGATGAACGGAATAAACTCGCGTTCAGTCCCAGTTTCTCGGCAGCAGAAAAAGTCTTATAGATGGAGAGCATG
This sequence comes from Tachysurus vachellii, assembly GCF_030014155.1. Classification (NCBI taxonomy): domain Eukaryota; kingdom Metazoa; phylum Chordata; class Actinopteri; order Siluriformes; family Bagridae; genus Tachysurus; species Tachysurus vachellii. Next base: position 12,042,965 of record NC_083480.1, read on the forward strand.
TACTCGTGAGGCTCTACGGAGTCTTTGCTTGCTCTTGCGAAGCGCTTAGTGCCAGATGTGGCGAGTGTGCGTGAAAACGAGCCCGGTGATGTGGGGAGACCGTAAACACACGCACAGTACTGCAGGAGGAAGATCAGGGTCGTGCGGACGTGCATGGTGGAAACGCAGACTTGTGAGCTTAAAATAATGGCTAACTTTTATAAGAGCGCCTAGAGGACGTGTGCACAGCTGAGGAGAGAGAGAGAGAGAGAGAGAGAGAGAGAGAGAGAGAGAGAGACAACTACGTCCCATTACGCATAGCGCGAAGCGGACACACAGCCTTTATTACAGAGTTTCTCTGTAATATTACGTAATTACGTTCTCTTATTACGTAATAAAAAAAGAGTTTGTTTGCTATCTATCTATCTATCTATCTATCTATCTATCTATCTATCTATCTATCTATCTATCTATCTATCTACCTTTCTATCTATCTATCTATCTATCTATCTATCTATCTATCTATCTATCTATCTATCTGTCTGTCTGTCTGTCTGTCTGTCTGTCTGTCTGTCTGTCTGTCTATCTATCTATCTATCTATCTATCTATCTACATGTATCTATCATCTTTCTGTCTGTCTGTCTGTCTGTCTGTCTGTCTGTCTGTCTGTCTATCTATCTATCTATCTATCTATCTATCTATCTATCTATATTCTGTCTGTCTGTCTATCTGTCTGTCTGTCTGTCTGTCTGTCTATCTATCTATCTTTCTATCTATCTATGTATCTGTCTGTCTGTCTGTCTGTCTGTCTGTCTGTCTGTCTGTCTGTCTATCTATCTGTCTGTCTGTCTGTCTGTCTGTCTGTCTGATTCTTTGTACATTGATAACCATCAATATTTTAGTTTCTGCATACACACTGTCGGCATAACACCACTGTGAAAAGGAGAAATTCATCAGGTTCTGTAGATACATAAAGCTATATGAAGATAATCTAACCTGAGTCTGTTACCAAATAGAGGGGTGACTGTCTACTCAAGTAACCTAAATTAATGTCTACCTACTGTAAGTTATTGAAAAGGCATAACAATATACAATATACACAAGTTTTCACAACAATTTTATATTTTGAGAAAACCTCAATACTATAAGGACAATTCATCCAACCAGGAAAAATAAAAAAATGTATAATTATGCTTGTTTGCATATGTCATATATCATGTAAGCTGTAAATTACAGATCTATATTCTATTGTTCTGTTCTAGTCTGCTTGACTAGATCACTAAATCATTTCATTTTTCACAAAAGCTATAAATACGAACATAAAGCAATTATTCATTCATTCATTCATTCATTCATTCATTCATTTTTAGTCACTTTATCCTGGTTAAGGTCCCAGGACATGTCATGGCAATACACCCTCCATACCTGATCATACTAAACGTAAAGCAGCAACAGCTCAGTCTTCTCAGTTTTTTCAATAGCCACCCCAAGTTCTCAGGGGGTGTGAGGACCTCTAGTGGACAATTTAGCAAATTAGACATGCGCTACAGTCATGAACAAAAGTTGTGGCAGTAATAGAAACTTTTGCAAAGTTTGCTGCTTTAGTATTTGAAGATTATTTTTCCACACATTTTTCTGTGGTATACTGGGAAACAGTGATATGCATTTCATAAGTCTTTAAGACTTTTATTGGCAAATAAAATGTAATATATGCAAACAGCCAATATTTAGTGTTGACCCTTGTTCTTCATAACATTTACAATTTGCTCTGGCATGCTAGATATTAGCTTCTAGGCCAAATCCTGACAAATGGCAATCCTGGTGATCTATTTTTGCTTTATTAGTGCTTGGAATTGAGCACAATTTTTGGGCTTCTGCTTGTCCACATGCCTTTTGAGGATTTGCCACCGGTTCCCTATAGGATTGCGATCTGGGGATCTTGAGACTCTTGCCTTATGACATGGTGCTCCATAATGCTGAAAAATGGACAGATCTACACAAATTTGCTCCTGGATGGTAGGGAGAAGTTGCTCTTTCTGGATGTTTTGATGCCATTCTTTATTCATGACAGTGTTTTTGGGCAGAAATTCTTGGTAGCGTTCACCTTTTCTTCTCTGGACAATGATGTCCCAAACTTTCAGAAGGGAGCTTCATCAGAGAAAATAACTCTGCACCAGTCTTCTGCTGTCCCATCTTTGTATTTTCTGCAGAAATTTAGTCTGTCCTTGATGGATTTCTGGGAGAGAAATGGCATTATTGCTGCTGTTCTTGACACCAGGCCGTTGTCCAAAAGTCTTACTGTGCGTGCAGATGCACTCACACCCAGCTGCTGCCATTCCTGAGCAAGCTCTGCACTGGTGGTGACACGATTCTGTAGCTGACTCCTCAGGAGGAGGCGGTCCTGGTACTTCACCTGGTACTGGTACATCTCTCCTTCAAGTTTTTGATGATCTGGTAAATGTTTTTTCAGGTACAATATTCTTTTTAGCAATTTCTTTGAATATGAGGCCATTTTGATGCAAAGCAATGACGCAAAATGATGCAAAAACTTCTTTCTTTAGAGGTAATTATTGCTAAAATGAACACAATGATTGGAAGCATTCTTCCCTTCTTTTATAGTAATCAGTCTGCTTTTAAAATCCAACCACTATGATAGTGATTTCACCTGACTAGTACTTAATGACACTTTTAAATGTGTTGATGATATGATTAAAGAAATTGTGTTAGCTGGTTATTTTATGCCAAGGCCAAAACCAGTGAAATCTAGCCTTTTGGGAAAAGTAAATTTTTTTGGTCCAATAAATCTTTTTAAATCATTTTAAATGCATCTGTTCACTCTGCACAATGATCTAGAAACACAAAATTTATGTTACTGCCAAAAGTTTTATCAATGACTGTAGGTTAAGGGATGCTCTGAGATTTCTTCACATAGACTCCAGATTTTCTCTAATGGAGGCTCTTATTCTATTACAGGCACAAATTCAGATGTTCAGGTGTTTATTATTTTAATCTATGAATTTTATTAACATATGCAAACTATTTATTACGTACCCATTAGTTTCAAGGAAAAAACAAACATAGTATATTTACTATGAATTTACAATGTATAGTAATAATATGTAAATGTATAGTAGTATTTAGAGATCATTATATGTAATAAATGTAGAATACTTGGGAAAAACATCAGAAATTCCATATCTATGTATAATAAAATAATATATCTGTGACAGAAATTTATGGAAATGAAATTAAATCAATGGATTCAGTGTACAGTAGTCCACAGGTATGCATTACAATCATCCATAAATGTGTTTGTATCAGTATGACAAAAGAAGAATGAACCTTCAGTGTATTTAACAATTCATGAAAATAATGAAAAAATAAATTGATATATATTGTGTATATATAAGATTATATTGTTAAAGAATAGATGTCAGCTAAACATTTATAATAGAGGTCAGTTGTTCTCCAAAGCCACAGTGTAGATTAGATGCAGGACACTCAGTAGTATTATTATATAGACAGCGTGTATTGTGAAAGCAGGACTAGAGTCGAAGATGCTGTTATAGTCTGGATTAGCAGGCGCCGTTGTGGTGGATTTGGTGGTGAAAGCTGTGGCTGGTGAAACATTAGTAAACACATTAGATGAGGTGAAAGTGCATGAGGTTACAACAAATGGTAATATGACAATATACTGTATGATTTTAAGTACATTTGCAGCATTTGTAGAGAAATAAGTGGTGTTAGCACTAAGAAAAAAAACTTACTTGATGAAGAGCCAATAGAGAAGGATCTGGACTGTGCTTTCCATTCATTCAGAGTGAAAGCCAGTATCATGTTTACGCCTGTGGATAAAAAGAGAAAAACCTTCAAATATGATTGCATGGTGTAGCTGAAACCATATAAGATCAAGCACTTCAGTGTTTCGAGAGAAAGTCAAAACTGACTTTTGTAATTGTATTCAACTTTCTAAAATTGTTGTTTTACTAAGGTTTCAATTAACCATGCTCGATCAGACTGGCATAGCTAAATACAATGATATAAAAACACTGAAGTATTCCAATAAGTTTTGCATAGATTGCAATAGATAACATTGAGTTCAATCATGTTAAACAATTAATAAACAGCAAACACACAGATTCTTTTTTAACAAAAAAAAAAACAAGCTAAAAAACTACAATTATTGAAAAGCTTGTACTTTAAACAATAAAGGCAAATATTAAGCTCTCCCACCGGTGGTATTGATGGCCAGGTCAGTGAAATTTGCCCAGCAGCTTTGGAAAGGGATGGTTGTGTTTCCATACAAGCCGTCTGCTGGGTTTCCATGAGCGTCTTTAAGTATGGCTGAGATCGTTAGAGATGTCACCCCAACTGATACACACTCCCCCTGGAAAAAAGGTCAGAGGATATCAGAGCTAATATGGTATAAGGTCTGGTAATGTAATTAGGGAGGTCATGGCTCAAACTCAGAGCTAATTATAAAATGCCTTATGAGTTAATACAAGTGCATCCATGCTATCAAGACTGATCAATTACAAAAGCTTAAAAAGCTCTATAAGCAGCAAAGTTATATTATATTCTTTGTACATATACAACAAACTTGTTAAAGGTGCAAGTTGTAATTGAATCTAGAACTATAAAGCATGTGCAATATTGGAATTGGAAATTACATTACTGCCAAATAATAGATTTGAACAGTTTTTCAATTTCAGGCTGATTAAATATTTCTGATCCAGAAATGAGCTCCTCTCCTTGTCAGAAAAGAGCTGCTGAATTATATCACCTTTTATTAAAAAGACAACTCATGAGGCATATATTCTGTTTGAGTCAAAGAAGTGGAGTCATTTACTGAGAAGGGAAATGCTTTCATACATTGCAGGCAACCCGAAAGCATTAAAAATGGCAAACTTCCCCTATAAGCAAATATCTTAGATCTGATAACAACTTGAAGCAAACAAATAGAAGCTTAAACTTGACATTAGCAGGTTTTTATGAGTCTCACCTGCTGGTCCACAGCCATGATTCCAGGCTGAACACTGAAAAGTCCAGGGGAAAGCCCTGCCACTGGCTCCACCACCACCTTCAGTGCAGACACACTGCTCACTGTCTGCATTGTTGAATCCTCACGTGTCACCTCCTGACTCACCACCTGCCCAAAGACATTATAAACCTCTCTATATGTCTCAGACCTTTGTGTGTTATTAGACTGGATGACGGACTGACTAGCTGTAAACACCCGACAATGCAGTGACTGGTTATGAAATTAATTGAGAGTTCTAAAATTTTATATCTATAAAATAACGACAATTAAACTATAATTTTAGAAACACATTATATCTTGTTAGCTAATCAATGGTATTAAAAAATTTCCCTTGCCAAACTTTGCTATGGTGAACTAAAATTTCCCCCAATAAGATCTGCAGTAAACACAAAATATTACTTGATAATGGCAATGCCATTGACAAGGCCAATTCCTCGAATGTTGCACTGCTGTTTTGCTAAAATTGTATTACATAATTTCACATTAAATTAGTCCTGAATTAGGAACATAGTTTGCTTTAGTGGTCAGGTAAACCAGAGAATAAATCCCTCCTATATTACAGTAAAAGAAATGATTGACATAGTTGATTCCTATCATACCTGGCTCCAGGATGGGTCACTAGGTGGTGGAGAAGGAAGAATGACTCCCACTGAAGACACGTTGAATCCGATAGACTGACTCAGATTTCCAGAGACAGCAGCCTGGCCCAGGGTGTCAGCAACAGTCTGCAACACTGTGAACTGATCCGAGTCTGCAGAAGATATACAATACACACCACAAAGTGGTCAGTTTTCAGCACAGAGCACGAGGACAGTCAGAGCAACTTTGATGTTTCTATCTAAAGGTATAAAACAGATGACACGGTCAATGCAAACTGACTAATTTTAATTATAAGGCTGAAAGTAAGTTCAGCAATGGTGTTTGTTTGTAAATTAATACAATATCCATGCAAAGTCAGACTTCCTCCTCTAATGTGTCTATTGGCTGCTCACCACTTGTGCTATTGGCAGATGTTTGGTTGCTGGGAGGTTGCTTGATCTCCACCTCCACCGTTAGTCCAGTGGCACGTCTCCGCCTCTTTGCCCCGCTGCCCTCCCGCACGATGTTGGTGATTCGGATCATGCTGGGTGGAACCTTCAAGAACAAAGCCAGGTTGTTCACCAGCTGGTCACCGAAGAATTCTTCCTCTGTCATGGCTGGAAGGTTGAAGGAGATGAAGAGCACTGGAGACGTGCTGATCTGAACAGGGGTAGAGCCACGCAGGAGGATATGCATCATTTTGTAATCAGGGTCAAAGAAATTGGAGCCGTGTGTGCCGTTAAGTGCAGGGATGTATTGTCCTGACGAATGGAGAATGGAAAAATAAAAGGATGACATTAGAATACTGGTAGGAACTTCATATAGATGTTCAGCATACAAGCTATCATTTATTGGGCCTTAATCATCACTCTTTAAAGCAACATTGTAAACTAATCAAAAATCAAACATATTTCTGAAAATATTTTGATTTAATGTTGATTTTCTTTGTGTTCATGTGAATGCATTGATAATCAAATTCAAATTTTCGGGAATTTATTCGAAAGATTCTAAAATTATTGCTTTGTTTTGGGTCATTTTTATTAATATGAATTAAGATTTTGAAAGTTTTTTCAATAATATCAGGCTAACTGGAGTTTCATGAATAGCACATTTCTCCAATCAGCAATTTGCAAATACATTTGTTCAAGTCCGTATTGATAAATGAAGCCCAATATTAACAATATTAACACTTTTGGCTTTTGGATATTACAATACCAGGGTAGGTAGGTTTAAGCAAGGTGTAGTCAGTTTTGGCTGCATTCCACTGTGCGTTGTTTGGCGCGACCAATTGATTATTCACATAAATATCCAAACGCTGAGGTTTTGAGTAAAATACAGCCACTTTGACAGTCTGTAAAAAGAGCAAAAAAGTAAAAAAACTTCCTATCGATTGCTATCACAATTAGAGGGTTGCAATATGAAAACCAGTGAGTGCTTGTACCTCAGTGGGTGGAGTATTGAGCATCATGAGCCTTAGTTTTTGAGGGGACACCCCCGTGAAATAGATGTCAAAAGATTTGTTTGTGGCTATTATACTGTGGAAGAGAGACAGTCTCTTTTGGCATGTATAACCAGCGCACCAGCCATGGTCCTGTGGGCCTGTGAACAGAGACAGGATGAGACATGCTGTTGAAAATGTTAAGTTAAATGATAAGTTGCAGGTATTAGACTATCGAAACAGTATTAACTAAAATATATTCTAAAGCATATTAACATATACTGTTAAAATACAATAAATGTAATACTGGAAGATTATTTACACAAACTGAAAACAGAATACAGAGGTCCTATCTGGGGTAGTAGCACAATTAAGGATCTCTAGCTGTATCTGTTTACAAGTACAGCATCTATTGGACACCATTAACCAGTGCAGTGGAGGTTTAGTGGTTAAAGTTAACTGAATTACTCATCAGACGGCATAGTAGGGTTAGGGTTAGGTTTTTCAAGGTGCCCCTTGCTCCAGCCCTATCTTCATAACAAGCTGAAATATCTGAAGAATTTCGCACTACTATAATGTAATCTTCATTTATCCAGAGCGACTTACAGAGAATAACAATATCTTTAGTTGTATTCAGACTTCAGTCTTGTGGCCTTTTATTCTTAAATCATGTATAATAGTACTTTCCCCTGGAAACACTGGGAAAAACATGAATGCCAATTCGGTCAGCTTGGTCCTCAACCTCAGCAACATCACTAAAACTCAAAAATGGTCTCAACTAGGGATGTGTATATAATGAATTTAGCTCATTCAATTTCTCGAATTATAAAATATCTTGTAGGATGAATGAATAAGTGCTGTTAATGCATCACTTAACACCACACATTAATGTAGTGATCTTCCTTTCTTCCTTGAGCTTCATACCTGACCGCTTACTTTCACCCACCCATATGATACCTCCGGCTCGTATATGTCTGAATCCCGCTGACTCCTAGTCGTAAAAGTCTAGTCTGAACCAGATGCCCTGTGAAACTTTCAGGTAAACTTTAGATAAAAAGACTAACAGTGTTCTTCCTATACTGTTTGTTTGGAGCACATGATCTGTTCATAATAATATGAATATATTTGTTTACAACACTTGCACTCGTGTTTACCATTCAGCAGGTCTACATAGCCATCTCCCAGCACAGCTACAGGGGACAGACGTCTGGTTTCAGTGTCTGAATCCAGACTCTCGATCACTAGCATTCTGTAGTTCATCCCAAAGCACTTGTAGGCCTGCCAGGTGCTCATAAACATGCAGGTTGAGTCCCGGATCACACCTGTATGCATAACAGCATGCATTAGCTCTGCAGCAGATAAGTCAGCAACAGCAACTGGAATGCTTGTATATTGACACATTGTTTAAAACGAACTGTAAACTACAAAACTACAGTTTACTTTTTTGAGCTATCCATTCTATGGGTCACCTTCTTTCAGACTCACCTTTGTATGGGGCAATGTTAGCTACAGGGATTCGGCTGCCATTTAGGTACGTTAGCATGACTTTGGGGATACGATAGTTTCCCAACCCGTGTCGGGGATCCCCATCCCACTCGTACTCAGACAAGGGAATCACTGACCCCACTGCTCCCAGGAAACTACCATCCAGATCATTTATCATGCTCTTCTTCTTGGCGTCACAGTCCATATCCACACAGTCAGATGGGTTAACTTTGCTGCAATGAATTCAAGAGATTCACAGATTGGGAAAACAGAAAAACATAACATATAAACATACACTGAGAAATGGCTGTTATCATAGTATTAAATGGAGTAAATGGAGTGAAATATTTTGAGCTAGAACAGCGAGCGGCCGAAAGAAGAAGACGAAGATGAAGAACAACAACAACAGCCTGGGGAAAATCTGTCTGTTTTAGGTTTAATTCTAAAAGAAGTTTTTTTGCAAGTAATATATATTCATCAGCATATATAAATATATCAGCATGTATTAAGAAAACACCTTTTAACCACGGCACTCATGAAATCATCCAGTAATGCAGCTCATCCATTGCACTGCATTATCTACCAGAGATACAGACTAGATCTTCCTCCTATTATAGGGTACCATTTATTTCGTCCTAAAATCAGTTGCACTCATAATGTATTGTACCATTTTTTTCCAGGCTAACTAGATTAGTTTATAAAGGGAGGTGAAGGCCATGTTAATGTCTGAAAGAACAATTCATCCAGAAAAAAATCCAAAATGTTATATCTTGCTGTTTAGACTTGAGTTCAAATTGTTTTGCATCATAAAACATTAAAAACATTAAAATAAGTGTCAGATAGTGACTGAGTGATATAAGTATATGTCTAGTAGCAGCACAACTCACCCGAGATCTGGATGATGAATGAACACTTGAGCGCCCTCTGTGCTGTTACTCTTAGTGATCCTCTGAACACTGATAGGGTGTTGCAGGTCCTCATTTTGTGGATTGGTGAAAAACATGTAGTTCGTTTCACTTGAGCACACATTAGTAAACCCAACAAATGTAGTATCTGGAGGAAGTAAAAGCAGGTTCAAACACCCATAAGGACAGCGTTCATCAATGTACCACTTTTATATACCAATGGGACATGATAAATGTTTCAATGCATCTTTTTACTTGAGACTCTCAGGAGTCCACTAATTGCGTTGTAGCTCATAAGTCCAGCATGGGGTTTCAGAGGAGCATGATTGTGAGCAGATTCAAATGTTGGGAAACATATTCCAGTCCTGCCACCTGCCAGATACACAGAATATAATGGCAGTTCATCACTTTTTTCGTTTAGCTCATACTAAACTCATACCAATAATTTACAAGTTTTATATTCTCAGCATATGGAATCTCTCAGATATAGTCTACGTTATATAATCTACGTTCTGTAATCTCTGGATAAAAGGTGTCTGCCAAATGTCATAAAATACAATATTGCTAATTTACAGCATTACATTAAGTTTAAGAAATAGGTTTAATAATCTTTGGTTTATTGTAAGCATCAATGTTTGATAAGGTTATTGTAAGGTTTATTGTAATATTTAATTTAAGCTACCAGATAAATTTGCATTTGCTAAGCCTATTTTTGACTAGGTGGTTAATTTGGCCCATTGTATGTTCATTTTAAGAAATGTGCATGTTCATGAGTCCCTGTAGTGCATGAAAGCAAAAATGATGATTCTTCATATGAAGAATTGTTTTGTTATTTTGTATCTGAAATAGACGCTACGTCTGGCAAGTTTTCTTAAAATAAAATAAGATCAAAACAAACCTAGAATAACGAGTCTCATTCATATTAAGCCTAATAGCCGATAGAGTTAAGAGCCTTATACAGGCAAAATCAGTGCAGCTTAGTGGTGGAAGTAAATAAACTCACAGCCTTCTGATCACTAACCCAGTCTTTACCACTAAAGGCACCAAATACAATTAAAGAATGCCAAAATACAGCATAAAACTGAAACTGAGATATTGTACATAATAAAGAGGTAATGTACCATTAAGAGGTCGGGGTGCCCTGTGTCCGATACTGCTACCGATGTTGACGTCATCCATTTGCACAGTGTCAGAGCAGTTAAAATTGGGACTATTGCCAACAATTAAGCAATCCTTAAAAACATTAAGAATATGAGATCCAGAGATTATGATTGCATAGATTGGAAAGATATGAATTATTGTCCATAAATATGTTCAGCTTTTTACCTGGATTAGGATGGTTTTATTTGAGTATTCATGGCTGGATGAAGGGGGTTCATAAATTAATGGCATGATTCCCATACCATTGTCCACAAGGGTCACATCAGAAACCACAACACTCATGTACACCTTAACAAGAGCAGAAACAGAGCTGAATAGTACACTACTGCACAGACTTGTACATGCTCTGGTCATGTACAAGTCTGTGCATGTATTTGAAACATCTTAAAATTAATACATTGTCAATTTTATCTAGCTATTGTTAATTGTAGTTTTTTTTGTGTATCGTCCACTATGTACATAAAATCTATCGTTTTAATTGAAGAAACTTTTCAAAACGTACAATTTACAGAAAAATATTCTCTACTGCATGAAAACATCACTAATGTCTACAGTGTTATTTAAGGAGATCACAGGAGACTTTTTTTGGTTACTGTAATACCACAAATATACAACGAATTATTACATCCCCTAGTGTTACTGAGACATTGCCATGCTTCTATGTGTTAATAATCATGGCCATTAATTATTTTATACGTCATTGTTAGGTCTCTGTATGAAGTATATATACTTTAGACATGAAAAAAGTTGCTAAAACAAGCCAAATATTTAGTCAGCTCCTTATAGACATTATTTACACTAACCAAGTGCTTGGACTGAACCAACTATAGAGAGATTATACCTGGAAGTAAATTCCATAATCAAAACTTTTCCAGACATTAAATCCCTGGATTTGAGAACAGCCAGGAAGTCCATCTTCATTCATATAGACTCCATACAGGCCACCGTGAGCCTCGTTCTGCTGCCACTGAGCCACTGGATTAAAAGAGCCTATTGACATACAAAGTCAAACATTTAATCACTTTGTTCAGCTGTCTAGCAGATTGCATTTACACATTTTAAACACTTTATCCTCAACATTATTTTATTTATTAGTGATATAAACAACCATGTCTTAGGGAAGATTGATTTTTTTTAGCAAAAATAAGTTTCTGTAATATTTCTCATTATGCAATTATTATTGAAGAATTCTATCTATTTCTAGACATATTTACTAATTATAAGGTTTAGAAACGACTTTCTCTAATGTCTTATAATTTGGCTTCTTTCTAGAAAGAAATACTTGAATAAACAAAATTATCTGCTAATAGAGAAAGTCAATTTCAAGCTGGAAATGAGTAAAAAACAAATAACATAATCTACAAAAAAACAACAACACATATATGTATGCATTTTATAAACAAACTATTACATTTATCTTTTTATTAAATTGACCTACTGTATATTCAAGATATTTTTACTTGTTATGGTATTTTTTGGAATGCAACAATTATGAGAATGCTGATGTTCCTCTGTTGTTACCTCGACAGGGCTCTCCATTGATTCGAAATCCTACTCTTTCATACCCAGCAACAGTGTTGCCTTGAAGAACTACATTAGTGCCCATGTTAGCCTTGAACGAGAAAAAGTAAGTGTTAAAAAATTGATATAGAGATTATATTATTATTAGTAGTATTATTATTATTAAGTATAGATAGATAGATAGATAGATAGATAGACAGACAGACAGACAGACAGACAGACAGGTAGATAGATAGATAGATAGATAGATAGATAGATAGATAGATAGATAGATAGATAGATAGATATAGATTTGTATTTGTTTAGGAATATGTGTGTTATTGTGCAACACACCTCAATAGCTGCAGGCCAGTTGGTATTCGTTGTCTCTTGTCTTCCATTGTATGATCCTGGCCACAGTGTCAGTGTAACCAGATTCCTACGGACTGTGATGTTATTGCCCCACACTCTGATTCCTATAAAAAAATAAGTACATTGTGAAAGTGTGCTTCAAGCCTTATTTGGTTTTAGAGACGCAAAGGTTAGGCTAGTCTTCAATCCTTCTAACCCTGTTTTTCATTGTATTACTCTACAATTCAGAGGTAAACATTTACTGATGTTCTGATGCTCAAACTGAAGCTCTGAGCACAAGGATTGAGCCAGAAATGTTACTAAAACTCTCTTCAGGAAATCTCTCTTTTTTGCTAGAATTGGTAACATTACCACGCTTCAAGTCTTTACTAGAAGGCCTCTATATCTGTTATATGGTGACTGAAGTGTGATACCTTCTCCTACAGTGTGATAAATGACATTGTCCTCAACAATCAGTCCATCTGTTCCAAAGATGCCAATAGCGGGAGAAAAGCCGTGGTGAAACGCACATCCTTTAATGTAGGATTCATTCTTACTCACCTGTGAAAATATGATATGTAAGAATCAAAAACCCACCAAAATGGCATATTTTTTTAGGACGTAATCAGCGATGAAGATGGAGGCAAAGTTATTGCTCTTATAACACAGAATCAGTAATTATGACACATCATAATTTTTATCCACTTATGGTTACTCTTATGTTGTGGAACATCTGAATAAAATAGTTCCTGGTGTTTCTTACATTATACAAACTATAAGCAGGTATTCCCTCATCTGAGACTCCTCTCATAACTCCAAAGGCTTCATAAACTTTAGCTTGCAACAGTAACTCCAAACACTAATTCTATCTCACTGTTCTTTAAATGTCCCTTTGGAGAAGTAGAATACTGTAAAAATGATTGTCAGAACAGAATCAGTAATCTTGTACTTCTCACCACCCCCAAGTTGAGGAAAGCCACAGAGTAGCGAGGATCAGTGCTGTCTGTCCATCCTTCCTGACCAGTGTGGTAAAACTCCACATCCCTAATCTGGGCCTTTCCTATAAGATTCACACAGTCACAGAAACGGATAGTGTTAATATGTTTAAAAAAAGATTTCTGTTACCAATGGATCAACAAATCTTCTGGGATCATTAGGTGTATTGGGTGTTCTACTGTAACTTTATACCTTTGTAATTGAATCCTCCAGAGGAGAAGGATCCCACTAACACTCTGGCTCCAAATGATTCATTGTAAAGTTCTGGGTAATCTCCACCAATTATCTTAATGTTCCTACTCAGAAGACCCACATCACCAGACAGCCTGTAGCTCTTGGTTGTTCCTGGTGCTGTATAGTTCTCCGCTGCAGCAGTTGCACAAATAAATACAATAGCTTTAAATGTGTCTTTGTATTATTTTAGACAATGTGTTCTCTGTTATTCTAGATATATGCTTTACTGTACACTGTAATGGACTAACCAATGTGTGTGTAAGTGAGTGGCTGATCCAAGGTCAGTGTAAAGCCATCAATGGTGACTGCAGATATAGTTCGAGTCTCTGTCTGCCATGGATCATAACTTGTGGTGGACAGCACGATTTCATCCCCTGCCTGGTTAAAAGGTTGAGTAACAAACATTGAATTGAATTCTCAATTCTGATTGGTTAAAATCCTAAGTTTATATGAATGCACTCATTATAATACATTTCAATATTGTTTCTATAGTAACCACTTTCGTAGGTGTCCTGTGTGGAGATTATTCCATATAATCTGAGACTAAAAATAAATGGGTTTAAACAAAAAAAAAAAAGTGCTATAAGATCATTAAAAGGAGATGTTTATTTTATTAATAAATTACAATTTTAATTATTGACAAATTGCTGTGGTATAAAAGGAATAAAAAATGTTGTGGTGCTTTTACTGGAAATCACATCAGCATATAACTTTTGGATTTTTTTATTCTAGTTTAAATTTAAAGATTTTGAATCTCAAAAAGATAAAACTGGATTTAAAAAAAGTGGTGTCAGAAACTAGGAGGTACTAGTTAAACTTTTGCACTGTATTTGGTGCGTAAAATGATCACAGAAATCTGACGATCATGTATTATGCACTTAGTTATTTTTGCATGTTGAACCGTACTCACCTGCCAGTCTACAGCCTCCTGAAGTGTGAGAGAGTTGGACCCAGCCCAAGCGGTTTTGGCCAGTTTAGTGCGATATACTTTGTGTGGCATTCCATAGAGGTCAAGAGCACCAAACACACCTTTAGAGTAACATCAGAATTGTGTTTAATATCACTGCTTACAAAGAGATTTAATATATAAAATACACTGTGTGATAGTGAAGCCTGTACATGTTAATAACAACAATTGCACCCAAATACACAACAAATAAAGGTGTGAATTCACAACAGACGCATCACATAAGCAACCAGGGTTGTGCAAAATGCCACCATAAACCCTCACTCCATCCACAACAGCTGCACTGTAGCTAACTTTGCACACAAGCTGAGTGGGTGAATTCACATTCCAGTTATTTTTTAGGTTGAAAGCATTACTAACTAATTAATGTTTAATAATTATTAGAATAATCCTAGTCCGCTATCAGGACAGTTCACCACTGTACCACCAGAGGGCACTTTCCCTTAAATTATACAGACTTGTACTCACTGGTCACATAGACACATTTCTGGGTGTCATGTAACTTATGATGTGCTTTTATATTCTGATTTACTGTATGACTCTTACCTGTTTCTCTGTTCTCTCATTTAGGATATGTCTTGGATATTCTGTATATTAATTTTTAGACTGGGGGGCACAATGGCTTAGTGGTTAGCACGTTCGCCTCACACCTCCAGGGTTGGGGGTTCGATTCCCGCCTCCACCTTGTGTGTGTGGAGTTTGCAGGTCCCCCCCGTGCCTCGGGGGTTTCCTAAGGGTACTCCGGTTTCCTCCCCCGGTCCAAAGACATGCATGGTAGGTTGATTGGCATCTCTGGAAAATTGTCCGTAGTGTGTGAGTGCGTGAGTGAATGAGTGTATGTGTGTGCCCTGTGATGGGTTGGCACTCCGTCCAGGGTGTATCATGCCTTGATGCCCGATGGCGCCTGAGATAGGCACAGGCTCCCCGTGACCCGAGGTAGTTCGGATAAGCGGTAGAAAATGAGTGAGTGAGTGAGTGAGTGTGAACTTTTGTGAATCTGTTTCTAATAAACTTCCCAAAAGACTTTCCTAACTCATCATTAAGCCTTGTTCCTTATAATTACATTGCTACTAAAGATTATTATATAAGATTCAAGAGCAAGATGAGGAAATCTAATCCCTCATTGTAGGTGCACAGCTACACAATATTAAATTATAACCTGAACTTTCATTTTGTTCAGAGCAATCTACCACCTTACAACTCTGTTCATTTCAATACATTAAGTGAGTTCACTTCTGTTTGTTTTTGTATTTCTGGTACATGGTACATAGATATACGTTATATATGAGCATGTTTGATTACGCCGTTACCCAGCACTTTAGATCCTTGGTTTTGTCCAGCAGGCAGAGGCCATTCAGGCGTGTATTGGTTTCCCCTCAGAATAATTTGCAGTTGTCCGCTGAAGGGCTGGTCTGGCCAACCAGCAATCAAACGGCCTCCCTGTGTGGAAACACAAATTATATTGTTTTTTAAGCATTACCCAAATTCGATATCTGAACTCCTTGTGCCTTTAATTTATTTGGTTGTACAGTCTCTGAAACAACATTACCAAATTATTTTTCACCTAGAAGGTGCATGTGATATAAGCAGCGTTTTGAATAAAAAAAATTAAAGGTAGTGGTCCAGCAGAAAAGTAATTGTAGAATATATTAATGTACCCAGGTAATATATACATCCTTATGACATAAAAGCCTTACCCTTGAAGATGCCATTGCTACTGATAAAAAAATCCCTTTATTTCTCAGAAGTATCTGCTTTCATAATAAATTTCTTAGAGCTTATATTCAAATAATTTGTGGTGTAATAGTACTGGTGTTGAGTAATTTGAATTATAATTGCAACCCAAAGTCAGAGGGATCTGATGATTTATGGAAAAACTGACCAGGATGGAGATGTAAGTAGCATTGAGGACAATGCTACTGTTCTGTGGAAGACTGCGGGTGGTGCGGTTAGACATGATGGTGGTGTTGTCTAAAATTTCCAGGACTCCCATCACTGTGAGGTTATTTAATGGTGGAATAAAGGTGTCTAAAACCACCCAGCTGCCTACGAATGAAGAATAGAGCAGTCTACCATCAACCTTTTCTATTGTTAGTGTTAGATAAGCACAGCACTTACACAGTATATTATCCTAACAGCAATAAATTTTGGAAAGGTCCTGAAAATGTTTGGAAAGCCATTTTGTAATTGAAATACAATGGAATTTTTGCCACAGTTTAGAAAATGAGTACAATACCTGAGGGAATGACAACAGTGCCACCTTCTTTTGGTACAGTGAAGTTATTCTCTGCAGATGACTTCCAAAATGACTGATTGGACCAAAGACTGCAAATCATAAGACAAATGTAAGATCCTTTTCAATAAAAGGCTAATCTAGCACATTTAAAAACAAAAACAAACAAACAAAATTTGCGGTAAATTCTCTGATATTTATAGTGAATGTATGCAACGTACATGTAATTGGCAGGTCGGCCGCCGGGCAATGGTGTCGGGGTGAATTGTGCTGGTGGTGCGCAGTTGGTGTAGAAGCAGTTATAAACTTTGAATGCCAATGAAATGTCTGTGGTCGATCTGTCCACGCTATTCCTCCGCTGTCTATTAGTAGCAGACGTTTTGGTAGACACTGAAGGAACAACATTGCCCAATGTGGTTAAGATCAAAACAGAATCCTGAAAAGCCAAGCTATTTGTTCTCTCCACTTCATACAGCTCAAATAATATGGATTTTAATAAGGATATTTACAACAGCATTTTACCAATGTAGTAGAGGTTTTTGGATGACTTGTTCAGGTACCAGTCTCCATTTATATTCACACTAGGATCCAGGAGATTAGCTGAACCATTTCTATTGTCCACCACAGACACTTGATCAGGACTCTGAGTCAGATTGTGATTCACAATTATATAATCTGGAGACTATTTGGAGAGAAGGAAGAGAAAACACAACACACAATTAATTTAATCAATATAGTTTACATAATATCACAAAGTAATGGAATGCTTCATTCAAATTTCAGATTTATTTATATACATCCGCTAAGCTGCTTTGTGACAGTTTTCATTGTTAAATGGACTATAGAAATAAAACAGAGTTAAGATTAAACTGAGGTGATTATAAAGCATAATGAGTGATTGTAATCATGACTTTACCTTGAAGCCATAAAACACTGCACTATACGAGATGTTGCTAATTTGCGAAGCATTGCGAAAGTACCAGTTGTAGGTTTTGTCAGTCGGAAGCAGAGCCATCCAACCACTGCGATGGGTAATCAATTTATCAGCAAATGGAACAACACTTGAGCCTGGAATAACATGACAATGTTATATAAATCATATTGTATTTTCTCTAAAAATAAACAAGAAACAGGATCCATGCAATTATATAATGCTTAATTATATAAGCTGACTACAAATCTAATATTTCTACATTCAGTCATTTGTTCTCTTTTATGATAACAAGAAGCTAAACAATAGCACACTGTCTTGCTAAAATAAAAGACAAATTCCTAGGGTAATACAAGCTAATTCTTTTCCATACCAAATGTATTGGTGAGTATGAGATCCTTAAACAAAAGCGAGGAGGGTAATGAAGAATTAATCCCCAGTCGGTGGAAGTTAATTGTGTTATCACACACTGTACCAGGGAAGCCTAAGCTCCATGAAGCATTGTCAGAACAGTGGACTGGATCCAGCAGTTTACTCTTTGGCACTACCTTGTAGCCAGGATTACCTTTTGACATGAAGGAGAAAAATAAGGCTCAGAAACAAACAAACAAACAAACAAACAAACAAACAAACAAATAAAAACCATAGCTTCAATAAAAAAAGTCATTAAATTGCACTTGATATACACTAAAACATATTTCCCAAGGCCAAAAAAAGCCTGGCATTACATAAACATAGACCATAAGTATAGTAGAACACAGAAAGACATATTATAGTCACCTAACTAACTAATTCATGTATCTTCACTACTGTATAGAGGTATCTAATAAATAATACCTGTCAGTGATCCATCAACATCTGCAAGAATAACTTCATGTTCCCATCTAAAGGTAGCCTTGTTGGGTGTCTGATAATATTTGATTCCACTGAATTTGACTTGCCAGCCCCCACAAAAGTTGCCACTGGTTCCTTGTATAGTGGTCACCCCAACTGCAGCACAATTTGGCCGGTCAAAATTAATAAATTTGGTGTTGAGGACACTCATGCCATCGTCCAGGGGCAGGACAATCCCATGACCAGTACAGTAGTTGCTACCAAGGCCAAGCTCATCTACGTGACCCACTAATGTGCTGTTGACCAGTCCAGCGCCTGTGTCTAGCCCCCACCCGCTCACATGTTGCTGGATGATGCGCTTGGTCTCCACTCCTGCCACCTCATTGTTCACCATGAGAAAGTCGTTGAATTGTACTGCTCCTACATTCACCCACTCCGCTCCTTTCTCGTTGTTCCAGGATGTGAGTTTGCGGAACACGGCTGGCTGAGGTACAGTAGCGCCACACTTTCCGCCTTTCTTGGGGAAGAACTCCTGGAAGATCCACAGGCCAAACCAACCTTGTGAGTGAGCTGTATTGTTATAAAACTCACCCAGAGGCACCAACTTTTGGCAGATGTTACTGTCATAGGATGGGCCATCTGGATTGTCATGCATTCGGTACCAGAAGCCAAAGTGTGTTCCGCCAGCGGCTGCATTGTGAATGATGGTATTGTTAGGGTTGGTGACCCAGTAGCCAGCTGGAGTCACATCATCATTTAGTAGGCTGGTGCTCTGACGAACGAAGACGGCCAGGTTGTACTGCAGGACATTGCCAGTCTCAATGCCATCTTCAATGAAGAATGCTCCTCCCATGATGTTATAGATAACATTACGCTCCACCAGCAGCCTGTGTGTGTTATGGATGGTGACTGCACGGTTGTAGGTTTGATGGATGCCACAGCCACGAACATAAGACTTGAAGTTAACGTCTCCCATTAGGTGCCAGTGGATGGGGTAGCGTCCCAGTCGATAGGCCTGGCCAGCATTGAATACCTGCCACAAAAAATAAAGTTAAGATTCAATGAAAAAATGTAAGGCCTTTAAGAGAGAATAATTTCAATAGTCCCACATGTGTGTCCGATGTATTTATAAAACATTATTAATGCAAAATGATACCTCAACATATTCAATTCTTCCTATAGCCAGGTTTTCACCAGGCCGAGGTGCATGGAACATAATGCACCCACCAAACTCATCACTTCCAACTTCTTCACCGAATCTTCCTTGGAAACAAGTCTGGGTGGCAAACTCCCCTGAAATTAAATATTTGCATTACACTTATATTAAACTGTACAGTTAGAGTACAGCATGAACCCCAAAAATCAATAATTTAATGCCTTCCATATAAACCATGCAATGTTGTAGAATATTAAGAATAATATATATAGAACAAAATGCCCACCTGTATTAAACCCATCAGGGCATGCTGGGATTATATCACTCCATTCTTTGTTAATGGATCCACGGACAACAATGTTCCTAGTCAGCACGCCTATCTCAGCCCTTGCCTCAAATACAGTGCCATCAGGTAATGTAATGGCCACCCCAAGGTGGGTGTAATTCAGAGGATTGCTTAGAGTTAAGGTTCGACCATCAGGTGACACTGAAGCTATATTCCTCACTTCGTTCTGCTCTTGGCTGTGCCTGCAAAATTACCCACAATCCACATTTAGCATGTGTTGGAACAATATGTCGTCAGCTGTAGACTGAAAACATTCTCTCCTAATATGTACATTGTATATATTGTATATTATTATTATATAGGCAGAGCATCAGCTAGAAGACAAAATCTTTGCATTCATTGGAATTATCATTAAGGTGACCAAATTTCCTCATTGAGATTGCAGCTTTAGCCTGTGATGATGCATCTATACCTGGCACCTGTTGAGGCAATGACAATTTCATCACCGACTTTCCAGGTAACTGCATCCATCAATGTGAGAGTACTGGAACCATTGTTAGCGGTTTTGGCAAGGCGAGTCCAAGTGATAGGGATAGGGATACCTGAAGAATGAGATTTGAAATTGATTCTATAGCGCAAGTAAATTTAAATGAAATGAAAAAAGTGAAAGTGTAAGGAAAATAAACTCATACTTCTCTGTCCAACATACTTTTGTCAAACAAGCTACATCCTTGCTTATCAAATTAGAAAGTGTCAATGAAATCATAAAACTTTACAAAACTCAGTAAAATCTGGTACAGAAACTGAATCTATGGATCTATGACCATATTTAAAAATATGTTTCTTGTTCATCATGAGATTTTATCCTTTAAAAGAAGGAAAAACTATTTTTTAATTGATTAAATTATTATTATTATTATTATTATTATTATTAATTTAGTATTTTCTTAAACAAATAATACATTATTAGAATTATGATGTAATTGACGGGTGTACCATGCAAATCCAGCACTCCCTCTCTGACCCCCAGGGTTTTAGCCCCATAGACAGGGAGTTCTGGAGCACGGATTTGGCCATGCAGAGTGATAATGGCCTTGTGCTGGAACGGCATGTTCTCTGTTCCAATCTGAAGAGCTCCACCATCTGTGATGAGAATGTTCTCTGCCTGCAGCTCAATATCTGCTTCATCAAAGATCAACTTTCCACCTGATAATAATAAGCACATTTACAAATTGCAACAGGATTGTGTGCTGACAGAGTGGGTAACTTATTAATTGTGTGGGTGCTTGGATGTGCTTTCAAAGCCAGAAAAATCCCAGTGGTCTGATATGTTTTTATCTAGAATTGTTTGCCCAAGTATTTGGTTGTTCCTCACAGTACCTTGTATGAGAAGCATCTTTAGTACTGGTGTACTGACATCCAGGAGGATCGTCTGGCCTTTAGTGATCACAGCAAACGAGCCTTCTTCAGGGGGTGACTGACCGCCCCATGTGTACCGAGATGACCACACATCAATGTAAAAAAAGTCAGCACGATCCTGGAGTGAGAATTGGGCATTATTGTATTTACATGGTGAAAATGTTTGCAAAAATCACTTCCATATTTCAACTTTTGTTATCTGCTGCAAAAAGCTGGTCAGCTAATGGAAAGTACATTCATTAAAAAAACATATCTTTGTATTTAACATCAAATCGCATGTAATCTATTCAGCTAAACGGCACTTCGTATAGATCAGGGATTTCAAACTCAAATTCCACCACACCAACATTGTAAAAAATGTAAAATATTTACTGTACTATTACTATTAATATTATTTACTATGTATACTATTTATTAACTTTAAAAACTTGGGCTATATAGAATAAGACATTACAAAAAAAACATTATTTTTGTTACATTATTTCACTGAAAGCACTATTTAGAATCAGTTCAGAAACATAGTATGTATTTCCAAAATACTCTATAATGTATAATATTAATAAACGTAGTTCTGAAACTGTTGATCTACTGGAATTTTCACAGATATCTTTTTCCAGAATGAGGTTCCTAAAAATTTGGTTGTTGAATGTATGTGATGATAGGTTTACCGTCTTGGCGATTCCTCTTTTTCCAACATTCACTCGGACTTTGGTCAGCTGGGACCTTGGCTGGGAATTGGTCACACAGATGACCTGTGTATCATTGATTGACTGGACATCACACACCGACCCTGCGATTGTCACACTAACATTCCCTCCACTGTGTGTGTAAAATCAAGGAACAGAGACAGCGATTAGACTTGTAACATGGAACCTTGTAGAACTTTCTAAACTTTCTAAACAAATACAACTATATTTCACTGCTTTTTCCCACTTGCTGCCCCAGGCAGGTGCCAACCTTTCTCATGTTTCACAGAATATTTCTATTTTGAATCTATTTAATCTCAAATATTAAAACAAGTTGACATCATAATTCCAGACCTGAAACCATAGCCAGTGACAGTAAGCAAAGTGCCCCCGGCTGTTCCTCCTCTGCGTGGTGACACATCCGTAATGACAGGTGTCAGGCTGGTTTTGTAAGTGTAGCCATTTGAAATGTTGGCTGATCCATAGCTATTCAGGACTAACACCGTGCATGACAGCTCCGCTTGAGTTCCTGTCAAAACCATGTAAGTACTTTTTACCTCTCATTTTTTTCACTTGTCACTTGCTTGAATTGCTAGCATATTTTCCTGTCGTGCAAATATCTCTTTATGGTGATGAACATAAATGGGTCAGTAAACATGTAATGACGTATGCGTAATCTCATCTCATACCATTGTTTTGTGGGACCGTGCAGTACAGATTTGTAGAACTTGATGCATTTTTGTTGACACTGCATTCTTTATTACAGATCAAAACTCTAGACGAGTTAGGGTCAAACCCAGAGCCTTGGACTGCTACTTCTGCACCTCCACCATAGCTTCCTGTAGGAGCACCAATCAAAAAATTGTGTTTGTTAATGTAAAATATTGTCCTACAGTCTAAGGACTAAGTCTCAGTGCAATGATATCTGTAAGTCAACATTACTGTACCTTCGTTAGGCACGACTTGCGTCAAGCGCAGCTCGTAGTTGAAGGTAGCTTGGGTCAGAGCATAACCTTTGACCTGATGATACACTGTGACTGGGAATGTTCCTCCTGCATGCTCACCCACAATGCACTGTATCGAAGTGTCCGTAACGGATGAAATATTACATGGTGAACCACCTATTCCCACAGCAACAAGAGCAGAGTCTGAGCCAAAACCAAAACCTGAGACTGTGATCGCTGTTCCTCTTGGACCTGTAGTGTAGAAATATATACACGAGCTCAGATGGAGAAGATTGTTTAATATTGTATTGTCATAAAGCAAATTGATTTAAATTAACAACATGCAGAAATGGGGAAACAGACAGGTGACAAATTAAGTGGAAAAAAATGACAGTTTTATATTGTATTATATATTATATTGTATCTTGTCTGGTAGCCACCACCTTACTAAAAAACTTTATGTTATTTTATTTTATTTAACTTGTCACCTTAGTCAAACCATTTTTACATTCAGACCACATTTGAATAATCATTTAGATTAATGATTAAATAAATAATGCTTATTTACTTAATGCGGATTATTAATTTTTTGATACCTGTTGTAGGGCTAACCCTGGTGATGTTTGGAGTTTGACTGCGAGTATAGTTGAAACTTAGTGGTGGATAATTCACACCAAACACCTTGATATTGACCTGTACTTGTGTTTCATTAAAGGCACGTGTCAAACAAGTCACCATGGCAGGAGTTACAGTCATTATGGTGCATGGGTATGGTCCCAGCTTCACACTAGTGTTTCCTACTGCAAATCCATTGCCTGTGATTGTTAACAGTGTTCCTCCTGCTAGACTGCCTGAAGTGGGCTGTAAACTGGCCTGTGCCTGGCTTGTAAGTGTGGAATTTCCAGATGCTAGCCCTTTGCTCATTACGATCACCATCAGGGCATGAGGTCCTGCTGGCAGAGGGCCAACTCGCAGTGTGAGACTGCTGTCTGTGACTTCTTTAACATCCAACATGATGTTGTCTGCATATACCCTGAGATCTTCAAGACTGCTGCCGAAGCCACTTCCAGATACAAAGACAGTTGTTTGGTTTCCACTAACAGAACTGGGGGAAATCGAGAAAACCTGTGGAACCACGGTGGTGGAATATTGAAACAAACAGTCAGTGCTGCAGAGTGAAGAGATTCCACCCACTTGCACAGCAACATATCCTGTTTGAGGTGGGGATGGAGATGTGTCACATATGACGTGAGTGTAATTGCTGGAGACTGTGATACATGGATAGCCAGCCACTGTGACTGTGCCTGCGGTGAGACCAGAGCCAGAGAGAAGAAGCCGTGTGTAACCGGTTGTGCTACCTACTGCTGGTGAGACTGAGTCCAACACAGGCATGACTGCAAAGCGTCGGGCGGATTCACTAAGCATTGTGAGTAGTGCAGTGCCCAGATTATCAACCTGGACTTGGACAGGCAAAAGGACGCCCACAGGTGCCCCACTATCACGGCTGAGGAGGCACTGAATCATAGTGGAGGTGCTATTGGTGACATTACATGAGGTGTTTCCAATCATGACCTGCAACAATGCAAGACAGAGATAGAGACAGCGAAAGAATCTTAGTTGGTTCTAGTTATGAAAATATAGGCAATTTAAACCAGTATGGCCATGACAAGAATGAACGCTGTATGATCATGTTAACAAACATGGCCTTTTGTGCATTCCAAGAGCTTAATAAACATGCTACTAAATTAATTTGAATAGGATTGAAATAAATTTCAATAAAATAACATAATTAATGAACTTTTCTATTTTAAACTCATCTACTTTTTGAAAAAACTCTCATGAATCTTTACCTCAATGGCGCAGGTGATGTCGCTAAAGCCCGAACCTTGGATAATGATAGGGTCATGATATGTGCCATGATCAGGTGAGATGGAGTTGACAATGGGGCTGGAACAGCTGGAGAAACTGAAGGACTGGCTGTTAGAAGAAGAGCACTCAGGAGAGGCCACACAGTTAGATGTTGATCGGCTCAGACGTGTTGAACCTACAGGGCCAGATTTCAGGATTTCAGATTTCAGCCTAGCTCTTTTATTTATACACCTAACTAATTTGGATATAACTTAGAAAAGCATTCACCGATAGGGTTTAATGGAATAAAACCCACTTGGCTAATCAGAGGTACTGTACATAATACATTTGTACCTTGATACCGTACAGCTTGAAATCCTGCTACAGTGACATTTAGGTCAGGACTTCTATCCTGTAGTGGCTCGACGATCACTACGCCCTGCATACTGGTCTGGTTTGCTGAGTCTATGTAGCCGCTGCTGTAATAGTACACCCCTGGAGCTGTGAAACAATAACTAAAGAACCCTGTGGACAAAACAGATGAGATACACCCACACACGCACACACATTCCAGCAGGGTTACATCTATGTTTTGTTCAACTTCTTTTTTACAGTCAGGACATGATGCTACTGTACGTGAGGGCATTTCTATTGTTCTACTGTTCTCTTCAGGTTTCAAGTGGTTATGGCTGCAATTACAGGAGTTTAGTGGCTAAGGAATTTATTCCACATGAGTAGCATCAACACATCAACATTTTAAATTATATTATAAGGAAGGATACTCTTCTAGAAGAGCATTTGCTATCTCTTCAATACAAAAAGTGGTATCAAGTATCATTCATGCTCATTACTTCATTCTTGTGTAAAGGTATACATCACATTTACAAGGTTTAATATGATGCAGTAGATTTTTTTTTTATTATTGACTGTACTGATTCATAGATTGGTAACCATCCATGCTCAGAAAATTTGTGATCTTTCTAAAAAGATCATAAAAACATTATCTTTCTATAGATAAACGTCTAAAGTTTTACATTAGAAAATAAATTCTCTATTACGTCAGAGGATGTACAAAAAATGTTATAGTCTGTGTACCAGTGGCTGTTTTGGATTTTCCGCTGTTGAAGGTCACACCATCAAACACTGTGCTGCTGGGACTGTCCACACTGAACACTCTGTAGCTGAGACCTTGAACAAAGGCTGGAGCCTGCCATCTCCAGATCACTGTGTCCCCTACGGACGCTATCACTGTAGCTGGGCTCCATGAATACCCCTGACCAAAGGCTAAACACACGTACAAACAAATCATACACAGGCACATGTGTGACTGATAACAGAATTGGATATGATAATTCTGAAAATGTAATGTATATATACAGTATACACAGTTAAATAAGTATTAACAACTATTTGCCACATGAACAGATTTGATCAAATTGTGACAGCACCTGTCTATGAGCAGATAATTTCATAATTTTATCTGTATTCACACACAAGCACAAATGTTTTAACACCTAGCCCAGACAGCCTTAGCCTCCTAACCAAATAATCCTTTAAATGCTAAATTATTTCCTTTTAAAATGAATGAAACACTGTCAATGCATTACTGGCATGCTTTAGTGTCACCTTTTAAAAAGCAGAGGTGGTTTGAGTTTAAACCTACTTTGGTCGATGCCTTGGTTAGTGACGATAAATGTTTGCTTCGGCATTTCGGTCACACACTGCAGTTGGCTTTTTGAGACAGCAGTCACCTTGCAGATTGTCTCGCCTGTGAAAAAAACATAAGACTTTACTTATGTTTACTCAAGACACAAGTTTACTCTGATAAACTCTCAAATTATGACTCAGTTACAAATATTGGAGTATTTTTGAATTCTGGAATATGATTGGAGAGAAGTGTTTATTTCCAGGAACAGCAGCTCTATCTGAAGTCCTGGTTGTAATTTAAATGACAAGCATATATTAATGTACTTGTAATACATTATCATTTCTATAGTTCACAGGGACAATGGTGGAAACTCCACATAAAGAGTAATACTAAGTTTAAAAATGAAATTTTATTTAGTGAAAAAATGTGTATATATTCATAATGGTGAATCTTTCTGTAAGGAGTTGTTTATGATCCAAGAGCCAAGAGGGCGGCACGTAGACTCCGGATCAAAAATAGTGCTTTATGTGTTGTTTGTTTGTAGCTCTGCGTTTTATGTAGTTTCTGGACTCTTGGTCCATTTCCAGTGACAGCGCTTCAGTCACTAAGATTCCAGACAGTCAGTAACTGTCAGTAAGTTTCCATGGGAGAATCTTTAGAACAAAGGTGTTTGTGCTTTCGGGTTTCTCAGTAACATGAAAAACTACATTGTTTGTCTTTTCAAAAACAGACTGGTGAATGAATGAAGCTTATTGCTATTATAAAGTAAGTAAATAGTGGAACTTATTTGATCCCATTACTATAAATAGATCAGAATTACAGTGTGTTGTTCATTAATAACATACAAAAGTAAAACACTTTATGATGTACTGTCTTTGGCAAATAATCAGTTTTGTGGTGGCACGACTTCCAAATTTTGTCACGTCTCCCTAACTTGATTGTTTTCCTAACAGAACACTTTATCTTAGTATACTCTTTATTAATTGGCTTAAGCATGACAAAGTTAGATAATAATATACATTCTTTTCAGTTGTACCTCAGTGATTACACAATTGGTTTGCAAACACTGTTAAGTCCAGGTTCTGTACCTAGTGTAACTTTGTTGTCTTCCAGAACAGGGCTGAATCCAGAACCCGTGACTGTTACTGTGGTTCCTCCAAACAGCGATCCGTGATGTGGGGAGATGCCTGTCACTCGTAAGATGTACTCTATGGTGGCGTTCACATCAGAACTGTGACCCAGGTACAGTAAACATGGACATTGAAAGAAGGAATTACTTCCATGTAATAAGAAACCAGATGAGTATCAATAGATTTCTATATATTTTTAATCTATTTGATATTTATTGCAATGAAATTCAATTTAATATTTTTAGATAAATGTTATCTAATAAGCGATTATTACCTGATTAAGGGAAAGCCCTGGTTCCCAACTATAACTCTGATGCCATACAATCCAGGGGGAAGTGTGGGTAACAGGCAGGTAATCATAGTGCTTGTCCACTGCTGCACTTCACAGGCTACACCGCCAATTTGGACCAAGCTTCCATTGATCTGGTCACCAAAGTTTGTTCCCATGATGGTGAGAAACCTGATTCCTTTACCATACAACATAAAGTGATTAATCAGTTAGTTCCATCAACTTCCATAAACCTTCTTGAAATGATGTAAATGCACTCTAATTCTTGATTGACACTAGTATTTTTTATGCATTTTTGTTTTAGAAAAGGAACAGTTTCTTAATTCAGGTTCTGCAAGGTATGGTAATGACAACTAGCACCTTATCTAGATAGGGGGACTACAGTGACAATTTTAAAAGGTCACCCATCATTTGTGGTAATAGGGGTAGAAAGAATGTGTTTTGATTTCAGTGTGTGGTGAAAGTAGAGACACGGTATAGGGTCTGTTTGTCCACAAAAGGACTATGTATAGTTATAGTTATCACCAACATCTCACTCAAACCTGAGCGTGATGGCCAAGGCATCAGTGAAGTAGCTTTGGTACACTGCTCAGTAGAATAAGCCATCAACCTGATTGCAGAAGCAGTTTGCAGAAAGGTGTAAAAGGGTAGTGGTGAAATGATCTGTTATGTTGGAGCTTCAGAGCATTAGACTTAAAAACGAAGAGCTGTGACGAGGCATGAACCTCAAAATGCTCTGCTCCTGGTAGAACCTAAAGGCACCACTTGATAAAGGAACAAATCTCTTACAATAAAGGACACAAATATTTATTTTGAGATCAAATATATACTTTCTATCTTCCTTTTTGGTCTTATTTTCCTTAATCTAATTTCTCTGTATGTCTGAGGTCCCCATCTCCCTTTTCCTAGACTCTCCTTTTTCCTTATTTCTTTTCATTGATGGTTCCTCATTAATTATAAACTCATTTTATTTCTATTACTCAATATTTCTCTTTTGCTCTTATTCTTTTCTTACTTTTCCTCAAAGCATAAATACGAGTAGCATGTGGCTACAGTGTTACATGGCAGACAGAGTGACACAGGCATTGAGAAGGCTTATGGTGAGGCGCAGCCAAGTGCAGCATGTTTAGGCTGATTAGTGCCGGGTTTGTGATGAAAGCATTGCAGGTGGCTGCAGGTTTGTTTGAGAGAGCACTCACTGTGTTACAGAAGTCTGGTGAGGGATTAGCAGGCGAAATGAATGCAATAGTATATGTTCAGAAATCAATATGATCTTATTTAATATGCTGTGGTCAATGTTACAGTATGATATGAACAAATTTTTTGACATCTTACCATAGACATTTGTAGTTTGTGGGCTCACTCCAGTAATTTTGGCTGTCAGGCTGGTGTTATATGTGAAAGTGTTCGGAGATGTGACCTGAATGTTTCCCGTTATCAGGGTCACATTGCGTACTCCTGCTGATCCCTGAAATAAAAGGCAGCTCTCAGATAAACAAATAAACTAAGACTTGAAACAAACTAATAGTAAAAAATGCCTTTATAGTGCATAGTCAAATATAGAAGCAATTAATTCCCTTACAGCAGGAACGCTGCACAAGAGCTGATAGAGGTTCACATCAATCACATCACACTGAACACCTCCAATAGTGACTGTGGTGTGCTGGCTGAATCCATAACCAGAAACTGTAATGATTGTACCCCCTATGAAACAACACAGTGGAGGAAGCTATATTAATAGCCTGAGATACCCAAATAAGACCTTTTGCAGTTGTAGAGTACAACTACGTAAATAAAACTTGTCATCTAAAACACAACTGCAGTTTACACTCCTTTAACTATAAGGTCATAACAAAAAAGAAGTACAATGATTACATATTTGTGTTTTTATGCCTTAAAAGCATGGGGTGAGTCTTTTTTGTGTCGTCTTTACCAGTAACACTGCCTGCAGTGGGTGCTATGGAGGTCACCCCCATCTGGTAGGTGAAGTTGAAGATGTTGCTGCCATTATATTGAGCGTTACCCAATTTAGGGAAACGCACAGTGACTGGGTACAACCCTGCGCTTGCAGGGCCTACACGACAGGTTAGTGATGTTCCTGAAACACAAATGGATTGTTGACTAAACCCCAGTTATGCTGGTTATTAATTACACAAATACACAGTTATACTATTTTTCAACTCACTTGCAAGTTGAAGAACTGAGCACTGGACATTTCCGATCTGTACCCAAGCATTGCTGTCATCAAATCCTGATCCTGAGATGGTGAGAATGGTTCCTAAAGTGCTGGCTCCTAAAATGAATTGAACAAGAAGAAAATTTAATCACATAACATCACTAAAGTGACAGTCAAGCATGCACCACAAAGTTATATAATATCTACCTTGCATTGGGGTGATGCCTGTTACAACTGGCGTCTTGGATCTCGCCCATGTAAAGCCACAGGCTCCTGAACACTTTGACGGGATACCATTGATAAACACTTGTACCTGAAAAGACATTAGATATTTGTTTAGCTTTGTTGTGTTACTTGGTTTGTAATAAGTGCCTGCTGGTACTGTAAATGAGCTGGTAGAGCATCTTTAAAAGGATTATTTTTCAACCAAGAACAACAATGGCTTTGGATATGCTAAAAATACATAGACTATACAAACTTTGTTCAAGCAAAGTATATCAATCAGACAAAGAGATGACAAAACCTTATGTTTTGTGTAGTTTGAACAGAATAACAGATTTTCTGTTGAAGAAGATCAATGGCACTATTACCAACTTACCAATGCTATGTAAAGTTATAAGGCACATCCAAATAGGTCAACATCAGATATAAAAGAATATCATATTAAGATGTTCACTCAGATCACAAAAGTTATGCAATTCAAGGTCCACTACACTGTCTAGAATTAAAATCCCACCCAAAATCATACAACACAGTGTGAAGGAAGCACAGCTAACATCAAAATAGCTAACAAACAAAGTAAAACAAAAGGAATAAGCACTAACCCCGTCCTCTACATACGGGTTTCCATGGGCAAATTCTTACGATACTAAAATATGAGTTACAGTACAGGAGTAAAAGACTGTTCCAAGAAGCACCTGTGTTATATTTGTAGGCACACGCAGGGAATCTCCTATGATGCTTTGCTTTAAAAGGCCTCCTTGCTGCTTAACCTGTGCTTTCACAGAGGGGTTCAGACCTACTATCCCAGAGTCATTGATCTAGAAATGAGAACATGCAACAGAACATTTTTTAAATCAGCACATTTTCAGAATAGAACAACAGACAATGCACATTAGATAAGTCTTTTATGGTTGCAACATATTAAAAAGCACTGAATTAAATGAGCAATTGTACAGTATATTGCTGCATGTATTGTAAGACTCCATTCCTGAAGTCCTACATCAGACATTACACTATATTAAAAAGATTATGTTCAGGCCGTTTTGATCTGAAAATAAGGAAACAAAGCTTGTCATTGGAAATAGGTCAAATTCTTTCAAAAACAAGCACAAAAAAGTGCACAAAATCATTATATGATATAATTCCAGTCTTGTATTTAAGCAATCTCATAGTATTTAATTAAGTATTTAATTTCAATTTTTTTAAAAATGCAAGTAAAGTAAAGTAAATTTCTATTTTTAAACATGTAATCATTTTTTAATTTGCTTGCACCCAAATATTAAATAAGGTCAGTCTATCTCTTACTCATACTGTACACACACTTGCAGGTGTAAATCTCTTATGTCTTTAACTGCGTTGTTTATACTGATATTTTACCATACTGCTGTTAAATGCTGAAATCTGACTGATCAGAAGATATTGATTTATTTACTACAACGGCAGCACTGACTAGAGTAGCCACTGGTTTATATTAATGGGCTTTTAACGAGAACATTAGGTGTAGCTAGAAATGTATAAATATTGTGATTAGTTATTCATTAATAATTAAAGAAATTGTACTCAGCGGCAAATTGTAGTGGTATATGAGGAAATAAAACACAACTTGTAATGATATTCTGGGTTTATATCCAACTTTATTAAAGAATTTAAAAAATGATGGTGTTTTACCTGCAGAAGGGGTTGGTTTCCTGGTATGGTGAGCCAATTAATTTCCCAAAGGTAGCCTTTACAGTCTCTAGTACTATTAACACTTAGCATGCCCAGGTCTGGAATACCTTGCAGAGCATATTTCAGGTCATTTGCACTGATGTCCACAGGCAGATCTACGACACATGGATAAACCAGTACATGGCACATGGAATTTTGTAAGTTTAATGTGGCTATGTATGAAATATAGATAAAGCACACAATGAGCTAAAGACAATAAACCAACACTTACAACCCCTTAAAGAAACATTTCTGACCTTTCACTGTCTGGCCGAAGATCCCCACGCTGAAGGTTCCAGTAAGAGGAGGACTGGCTTTCTGCAAGCGTGTCACATTGACAGTGGCAGTGTCCTGGGTCAGAACTAGCATGTCCTTACTAGTTCTTATTTTCTTGAGGATTTAAACAAACAAAAAAAAAAACATTAGCTGTAATACTATATAGTGAACGCTACACTTTTCCGATAGAAAACAACCACTTCCATTTTTCTTCTAACCTAAACAGTAAATTCTGTTTGAAATGAGACGCAGTGAGAAAAATAATTTGTAGAAGAAACTGTAAAGGGGACTGGGGACGATTTAGTCAATTACAAGAGAGATCATTTAGCTCACACTTCAGAAATCAGAAATCCAGTGCTCACTGGTTTCAGTTCATACCCTTTATATAAAAATATGTGTTTTGCTATTGGGGAAAGGGTGGGAGCTGTAATGTGAAATGCTTAATCACCTTCCACACACAAATATGTTGATTTACACATACCTGCATGAAACCAATCTCTAGCAGAGGGAAATCAAAGGCACAGTTGAATGGGGAGACCGTGATCTTGTAGGTGAGAGCCGATGAATTGGTCAGCTTCTCCACTGAGAGTCTCTCAATGAAATGACCAGAATTAGCCAGAGCTGGACGTCTTCTCTTCATAATAGCAACTAACAATAATATTAAAAAAAGTCAAAATCCACACAACAAAATGAGATAAAGAAAGTAAGGCCAGAAAACTATCTTTGAAAATATTATGTTAAAATGTGTAAAATCTGAAGTCTCTAAATAACCACAAGTGTAAATGGTGCTCAGCGTCAGTGACTGTTTCACAGATTCACTAGTGTATCTAATTTTCTAAAATGAGACAAAGAAAGGGATACAGTATCTCACGAACCATTTGTGTCGCTAACAGTAGCGGTTTTTCCGAGCTGAACCGTGTCTATGTAGTAATCCCCTGTGTCTTTATACATACTGACTTGAAGCAGTTGAAAGTTACTACCCTGGTAGCTTTTCTGTACACCAGATAAAAGCTCCACACAGGTATATTTCCATCTACAATAAAAAAAAAAACAGGTTGGAATACTATACTCTCATACTATACTATGACTACAATACCTCAAAGAACAAGAGAAAATTAATCCATGCTTGAAAAAGGAAACAGTTTTGTAGTATACAGAAGTTCTAATATTCCATGCATTATTATATTTTTTCTTTCTTGTTTTGTCGTGATACCGACTTAATTTTTCTCGTTATCTCGACATAACAGAAGTTGACTTTCTCATGATCTCTGTATAAGAACATGTTATAGATTCAGCAAAAGCACAGTAATGCAGCATCATGGATGATCACATGCGCTTTTACTTGGATCAGGGACTCATGAGATTGACAACTTCCACCTTAGTGTCCGACACTTAGAAGGATGTCTGCATCTTTATCTTCGAAGACAATATAGTGACCCACACGTATATTGTTGAAGAGGCTTTTAGATAATAGCCTTGAAAGAGTAAAGCGAGCATCTGCAAGCTCTTACATCACAGAACAATAAATGAAAAAACAAAACAAATACAAAACAATGGACAGTATTCATGACAATAAAGGCTTAACATTTTAATAATCCGTTACATATTACATATAACAATAGAGTACATGCAGAGATTATCAGAAAATTAAGGGTTATCATGACAAAACAAGAAAGAAAAAAAATAATAATGCATGGCCTCTTAGGACTTCTGTCTTAGTGTATTAAAATGATTGTGAAGTGTTTTTTTTTTTTTTTGTCACGTATTGCATTTTGAACTTACATATTCCCAGGTTCGAACAACACTGGGATTACAGTGGTAGCTTGGGTGACAGCTCCTGAACTACTCTGGTATGTAAAGACCAATTGCAGTCCATTCTTTGGGTAACCTTTGTATGCAAAGCAAAGCTAAAGAAAAAGAAGAAAAATTCATTAAAAGTGTAATTACACATTCAAATACTCTACCGGTTATTCCATTGAATGTACAAAATCTAAATTTAGTACATACATCTCACATCAAGATGAACATGTATCAAATGAATTGCTTATTTTATACAGAGAGCACAGATCAAACCTGATCATTTGACTTGTTTACACCAATCAGTTACATATTAGTACAGGTGCTTACTGTGCCATACTGTTGAAGTGATACAGGCCCATATGTTGTTCCAGACACAGTCACATCATCTGAATTAAACACAATGGTTGGGGTCATCAGAGACCAGGATCCACAGAAAGCTTCGGTGTCAGAGACTCTCTTCCCTCTCGTGCTCACATCACCTGTGAACTAAAATAGTGGGAAATTTCTTTAAAGCTCAATTAAACTTGGCAAATTAAACTGAGTAGCACTTCTGAAAACTTTATGACAGATATGTCAGTAAAAGTAAAATACAGAATCCCATGTTATCGGGTTTTCTTTAAATTCTACTCCCCTGATGTTAGAACCTACAGATCTGCAAGGATTTAGGTTTTATTACTTCAATATTTTCATGTACTTACCCCTGTAATGTTAGTCTCATAGTCTCTGAAATATTTAACAGCAGAATTTTCCACATTTAACAGCTGCTTGGGACAATCAGCAGATGTCATGGCCACCAGTGCAGCAGTCACCTATAGGTGGAAAAATTGTAGGTATTTATTTAATATTACAAAAAAGGGATATTATTAAAGATCCCCAGACTTTCCACATTTACAGCATTTAAAGGAAATAATATAATTAAAATTAATAATAATAATTGTGAACAATAAGTGAACTTATCCATCATTTTAGTTGAGAATAATACATTTTCCAGGGTGACCAACTTAAAATGATTAAGCTTAATATATATAGCTATATATAGTAAAAATATTGAGCATACAGTATAAAAAGGCAATTTACATAAAATAAGGTAACTGTATTAAAAATGACTAATTGTCAAAATGACTAAATGTCAAATTATCTTGATCTTAGAGCATGTTGAGCTGTACATGAAAGGTGGTTTGATGTTCTATAAGTCAGAAAAGCTTTTTAGCCAGATAGAAGCTACCACTAATATCACAAACAGAGATAGTTGCAGTATGATCATATGTTGTATTTGGGTTGTTGTCAAATTTGGGTTGTTGTCAAGTTAAATTGCTGTCTCTCTTTTAGCAGCACAAGAAATATTAGAGACCTCAGTCACTGATGCATTGTAAGGCAGAGGGCTGGATGGGATTCCCCCCCACAAAAGTGTGAAGGTTTTCAAATCTGCTTTTCCTTTAGTTATCTCCATAACAGTAATGGTCACGTTTGCTCCATTTGTCCAGTACTGAAGATCCGGAAAGTCACCTGTCAGGGAGCAAATATTACAATAATTACAAAGATTATTCCATTTTGTTTCAAAACCTTTTATATCATATGTACACATCTATGGAGATGTTAATAAGAATAAACAATGCACAAACTACCAAGCTCCCAATCACGAAGAGTTTTCTAAGTCAGAAATCCAAAAAGGATCAGCTTTAACTCAAGCTGATACAAAGCACTGACATTGAATACTTCAGCCATAATATTTAAATAAAATAAAACTAGTTATTATTGAGCTTAGATTATGTGTCATATCCACAATACAATTCCCTGTGAATTACTCGTTACCACAGAAACGATAACCTATTAGATGAGTGGATTATTATACTGTATTTGCTTTCTTAATCTTAAGAAAAAAGTCTTTTCTGACCAATCAGAATTAAGAATACAGCATCAAAGTCATACAACACAACTTTTATTTTTAACATATTCAGTTTTGTATTCTGTTAATTACTGTATGTGTTGCAACGACGGAGAAGGCAGACATTAAGTCTTCATCCATGACTTTGTGGACTGCCATGAACTCTCCTTTATATTGAAATAACCATTATTTACACCACTTTCACAAACACCATTTGTTTCATATTTACCCCACTTACACAAACTAAAATGAAATAAAAAGAGAGACTCATGACTCGTCCCATTGTGGTATTCACATTCTTACCTCTGTTTGAATTGAAAGTGATGGTGTATCGTGACTGTTCGGTAAACTGCTGCTTTGTGACAATGACGGTATCTGGTTTAATGAACCAAAGAGCATTCAATTCATCCTGCAACACCTGAGCAGGTGCACTGACGGGGATCGGCCCTGCGGCAGAACAGAACTGATTCAGTCGTGCCAGCATGGCAAAGCAACATGAAACTATTGAACATGCGAAAACAGGATGCTAGTTCTAAAGATAGATTATTTTAAGACAAAATATTTTAATGTCTTTCAGGCTATCCAAGAATTCTATAAATGTTTTATCACAAATTTCTAACTAGACCTGTTCTGCCCGCTCCATAACCAAGACTGTAATAGGTGTAGTCACAGCTGCCCAGAGAAAAACAGTCACTGCTTATAGTCACTAATTGCACCTCCTTGACTGGTGTAACAGAACTCCAGCCATTAAAAGCAATCATCTAAAACCACATAAAAACAAATATTTACAATTTAATTGCTTTACAATTCAATATTTGTTTCTCTGAATAAAATAAATGTGCTAGAAATAAAGAATAAGCTATAAAAAACCATAACCTTATTTATTCTATGACTCACCTGAATCTCGTTCAGCACGTTATAGCTGGCGTTTATTACTTGGATCTCATTAACAGCATCGTCAGTCTGCTGAGCAGTAAACGTGCTTTTCTCTTTGTAAAGTCCCACATCAATTGATGAAGCAACTCCCCACTCTTGATGCAAGACCTCAATGTAGTACCTGCATGGATATGTGTGAAGAAAGCAGTTAAAAAACATTAAGAATGTAGAAGCTATGTGGAAAGAAGCTTCAACTCCACAAATCTCAACAAATACACTAATGGGCTACTAGACTATTTAGAAAAACTGGGTTTCTCAGAGGTTCTTTGGGCGATGATATGTGTTTTTGGTTTGTAAAGCATGAATTGGAGCGCTCTTTGAAACATTGTAAGAAGCCGAAGAAGACGAAGGGTGTAGATTTAAGTGCAGTCAAAATTTAACAGCCAACCACCTGATGGACTGCTTACAGATAGTGTACCTAAAGAAATTAGTATATTTTATATACAAGTAGAAGTACACGGCTGCTACGTATGCATTCACACATTTATTTCAATAGCTGATTTATTCTAGGGAACGCCATAGAGGACCTGGAGATCATCAGGGAACACTGGGTATGAGATGAGAATGCACACCTACTCCATCTCACCAAGAACACACACATTCACACATCAGGACATTTTAGTGTAACTAATTCACCGACTGACATCTTTTTTGGGAGTTGGGAGAAAACCAGAGAATACAGAAACTCCACACAGACAGTAACACACAGATGTGATGTAAGAGTTTATTTAGTCAGGAACCTCCATATTATATATAGTCTCATATACCCCCAAAATAAGAGACTGTTCGCATTATACATCAAAATTATTCCATCTACATGCACACTGTATACAGGAATAATAAAAAGAACACACAGACTCCCACTTACGGCTTTCCGCTTTCCAGCCTCATGATTTCGGACTTTTGTGTTGGACTGCGGAAGAAATTGGGGGTCCACTGTGTAGTATATGCAATCATGACCTTGTGGAAGAAAATGGACAACTTAATTATGAATGTGTATGTTATATGATACTTGTCTAAAGAGATATTCTTGTTCCATATACACTGACAGATGTATGAATATGAAAATGAACTTTAATAAA
This sequence comes from Tachysurus vachellii, assembly GCF_030014155.1. NCBI lineage: Eukaryota > Metazoa > Chordata > Actinopteri > Siluriformes > Bagridae > Tachysurus > Tachysurus vachellii. Next base: position 12,081,090 of record NC_083480.1, read on the forward strand.
ATGTAATTTTAAAAGGTTAATATTTTACATAATCAATATTTATATGAATTCTTCCTATTCTGACGCAATTAACTAGCTATTAACCAGAAATTAAACCAAAAATGCAAGTAATACTGACGTTATTATACAAGAAAAAAATACAGTGCTTTTTAAACTGTTCATGCAATACCTTATTTTCTGGCCGACCAGTTTTACTGAAATAAATCTGTACTCGGTCGTCTGCTTTAGCGAGAAAATAGTAGTTGTCGGTCTCCATGGGAACGAAAAAGCCGCTAAATCGAGTTACAAAATTGTCCAATTCAAGGGGCCACGAATAGGACAAGGAGTCCACCCACTGGACTGAGTATCCTGGCCGGCTGGAGTTATAAGTTAGAACCTCCTCTAATCGCTGTGGTCTGCTGTTATTCCACATCTCCATTTTTAACCCCCTGCCACCTGCAAACATACAAAGTTTGTGAATAATGTGGAATAATATCAAATATCAAATTCAGTAAAATTGACAGAGATCAATTGGACCTGACTGAATATAGGAACATGTACTATATGTACAATATGCACATTCAGTTTTTTAGCTGTAGCTTGTTCTCCCTATAACCACATGATAACAGCCATGTCTGTAAATATTTCAGGTGTGCTGTATTTGGTAGTTCCATAAAGTAAAAATATTAATTGTGTATTCACAATATTTAAAGCACGTAATGGATAATATATAATTTTAATATACAATATCCCATCTTATATTATAGTTAATATGATATGTTAAATTAAATTGAATTGAAAATGGCCTATAAATTATAACACAAAATTGTAAAAATGTGAATTGTATAGGAGGCAGAATGACAATAATGGACTAGACAAATTTAGACAAAAGTTGAAATTGGTACAGCGTGATTAATAAAAGAGACACTTATATTATATAAATGAATATGGTGTCTTTTTTTGACATAAGACACCTTATTAAATATAATTCACTGTGCCCCTTTTTTATGTTTCAAAATATATATTTGTAAAGAAAACATATAAATATATGAAAATATGAAAAATATGAGAAAATATATAATTATTATAAAAATATATTCAGTTAGGTTTGGGAAAATAGTTCATTCCTAGTAACATATACAGTATATTACAGTATGTGAAATGAATGGAAATATAATCACAAATTATAATGCATTCTTTATCATTCAATATTTAATTAAAATATACAAATATGTAGGAAACAGTATTGTTTATTGCTTTCCCCATGTAGATATTGTTGACTTATATATTATATATTTCAAAAAGTCCATTAAAAATGATAGTCAGGCCCTCTATGAGTTTTTTTTTGTAATTGGTGTGGGAAAATTGCTTGATTTTACTGCTACTTCTTTAGAAATTTACAATGCAACATAATAATACAATAAAAAAACCTGGGTTCTCTTTCTACGTGCGTGACATGCGTGCACGTTCAAGAAGTTCATTGATTGTTATCACTTAATTGACAGACTGCTATCAAATTTCAAAACATGAGATAACAATGCTGTCACATACACATTGTATAAAGCTCTTTGTAGTGTTTAATCAAAGACTAGAACGTGAATGCAAGAACAGTGATTAGGCAAAGCTTTACCTGGAAACACTGTCATGTTGCTCCATTCATACGCTGGTGTTGCACAAATGATCGTCTCGTCTGTCACGCTCTGTACAGAACATTCCAGACCTTGAGAAAAACAAACAGCTATTGAAAAAACATCTCATGCATCTATATGTAGCTCAAAGGAAGAAAGAAATAATAAAAGGCAATCTATACCTCCCACTAAAACCTTCACCGGCTGATCTGTCTGATCAAAGTAGTTCCCCTGAATGGTGAGCAAGGTGCCGCCAAGCATACTACCCTGAGAAGGGTACACTCCAGTAACCTCTGCAGGAAACATCCTGGTTATTGAGTAAGACTTCAAACACCTTCATCATATTGTGATTTCAAATGTTAATTATTTTATTTGTGGAGATGCATCTGATGCATTAACAAGGCAAATTGAATGATTGACGGCTATTTAATTTGTAACAAAAAACCTTGATTATATGTATATGTATGTGTCCGTGTGTATATAATATACATGTATATATAAACACGTATAAACAGAGTTAGATATAGAAATATATACATTTATTTTATTACACTTTATCATCTGATTGATCATGATAATTGTTTTTTGTAGAAAGCTTGTTATTATTGGTTATATATTGCCTTTGCATTTATTATTATTATTATTATTATTATTATTATTATTATTATTATTATTATTATTATTATTATAAAACCACACTTTTGCCTATCAATGTTTTTGGATTTTTATCATTTTTTTCCTTTAGTTATCTAAAGACATTTTATAATTTTTTTATTTAGTTTTTCCTAGAGTTTTTTACATATCATATCATGTCTCAACTTTACTTCAGTGAAAATCTCACCTGGAGACTGTCTCTGTATTTGTATCTAAGAACATCAGAAGTATAATTACAGAAGAGCTTCTGTAATTATATAGCTTGCCCTGTGTGCATCTCAGGATTCACAGTACACTCATAAGTAACCACCTTTGTATACATTTAACTATACAGTGTCAGTCATATGAGTGTGGGTTTCTCTCAGGGTTACTACAAATCACCTTAATGTGTTTTCATTGCTACTGCCAAGTGTTTCTTCCTCATAAATGATCAATTGACTAATTTCACAGGGAACATAAAATGCTACACAATAAATGTGCATTGAATCAAATAAAGTTTTCTCTTTTCATTTTATTTACAATTGTTTACCTGCATATGTCTGGAACATTGCAAGCTTATTCAATGCTGATACATAATAGACTCCAAAGTCTGGCAAGCTCCTGAAACATAGAATATATTTTCATTAGGTGCTTTAAAATTGTATAAACATTTCTGCCAGATATGCAATACACAGTTATGCAATTTACTGACCGTCCGAATTCACTGTCTAGAATGTAGCTGAGGTTATGATGTCCTAGCAGGGACAAATAAGCAACATCATTTCAATAAGCAACATCATTTCAATAAGCAACATCATTTCAATAAGTCCTAGCAGGGACAAATAAGCAACATCAAGTCCACAGAATATGGGATCATGTTGCATTTGACATATTTAAGTGGACACTGATAAAAAATGAGCTTTATGTTCCCTTACCTACATATGTTCCAGTCACTTTACAGCTCATGTATCCCCAGTCACTGGTGTTAGAATCCAAAGTCAAGCCATACCTACATACACAGGAAAATTTGACCGTGTGATAAATCCTGAGATAATATTAGAAATTTGAATCTAAACTCAAATGATCAATGTACTCACAGTGTGTCAGAATTTGGTACCAAAAGATCACATGGCATTCCACCCATATATGCTCTACAATCCCCAAAAAACAACAACAAAAATAAATAGACATAATAAATCAAACATAATATTTTATGCATCTCAAGCACTATGGCATGTATTATTATTATTGTTATTGTTATTATTATTATTAATGCTATTATTGTTATTCTTCTTCTGCTAATAATAATAATAATATTAATATTAATAATAATAATAATAATAATTATTGTTATTATTATTATTATTATTATTATTATCATTGTTGTTGTTATTGTTATTATTAGGTCATGTGATATTCATGTAAAATCATGTAATCATAAATCATGATTGATCTTGATATGTACCTTAGAAATCTCACATTTTGCCCATTGGAGCTTGTTGCTGTGTTACTGCCATAGACATCAGTAAAAATTCTCCCCCGGAGAGTAACCACACTGCCTGTGTTATTTGACAAAGCAAAGCAAAACACAATTTGTCAAATTCAGTTTCCCCTGTTTATATGATTAAAAATAATATGTACTGTAGTATAGATGAGATGAAACTCGCACCTGGAAGACCAGTGATAGGAGTGATAGACTGGATAGAAGGTGTCCTGTACCAGCGAGTCTGTGAATGCACAACAGCAGTAACAACAAGGTGCTATACTGTGGGTACTATAAGGTATAAAATCAAACAATTATCGGCACAGCAACACTGAAAACCAACAATGTAAGGAATGAAACCTACATAGAATATACACCAGTAATTCCATGGATTTCCATTGCACACTGCACTAGAGGGAATGGGAACTCCATCCACTTTGACAACAACCATGTAGTTATCTTGAGGCATTGGTCTGAAAAATGACAAGCAGATCTTTCAGAAAATCAACAAATTTCAACATGAAAACTTTAGCCAGAGATTTATCTGGAGATGTGGGATGAATCAATAGTTTCAACCTACAATCTGGGCTAAAAAGTATTTATCCTCAGCCGTGAGACTTTATACTGTTCTGTTTGTTTTATTAATCGAGTCTTTTTTTTTTTTTTAGAACAGCTATTCATATTAGATCAGCTATTCATGGTGTGGATGCTCAGTTTTATGTATTTTTACAGTTAGTACCTAGTGTAGCATGTGATTTTGGTGGAAAGGGTGGCATCTTTTTCCACGTCGCAGGGAAATGATCTAGTGCTGGACACCAGAGTCACAGTGTTGCCAATGTCTGGGTTGCTGGTATCAAAACTGAACTGACTCTGCTGCGCAAAACCTGAGAGAAATGCATAAACATTTTGTAAAATATTCCTCTTGCAAAATTTCATTTCAGTACATGAAAAGTAGGTGTCAACTAGATGAAGTATCCATTGTGACCTTTTAAAGTAAGTGCAATAGGGATAATAGGAACAGATTGTAATAATAATTCCCTACCGTTTCCCTCAATGGTCAGCCGTGTTGCTCCATTTGTACTACCCAGTTTAGGGGTTAATCTCAAGACACGTTGGGCTCCTAGAAAATGATTTGAAAATGAATTTATCAGCTGATTAATATTATGATCTGGCAAATATAAACAGCCAATAGATTTGTTACTGGAATTGAGGATTAAGATGAGATGCTTTTATATCTTGCCTGAAAAGTTGATCTGTAGAATCCAGATCACAAGGCACAAGTACAAGTACAAGTGCACTCCTGTGTTTTGCATGTTGACTGATCCAGTTGCACCTTTTCAGTGTTCTGGTCACATTCACCTTAAATTCAAGCTGCAGTTCTGTGTATTTTTGAGACCATATATGATGGTTAGGTAAATCAAATGACAATGTTCATAGACAGGATTTACCATTTATACAACAGAGTATAAACCGATGTGTGGGTGTAATATGATGAGCAGTTGGTGTGTGTGATACTACAGAAGCTTCCAGCTGAATGGAAAATGAGCGAAAATCAAACACCATTGTCTCAGATTATGAGGCTAGTGGTTTCTTCCCATCTTTTGAAAAAGGTTTTTAATCCAGAACTGAGTATTTAGATTCACATCACATATCTCTCTATAATTAAATTCAAGATACAAGATCAATAAAAACTTCACATTTTATAAATAAAAAAACAAACATACTATTAACATTTTATACTTTTCATTTTATACTTTTCATAACATTTGATATATTTCATACTATTAACGTACTATTTTATTAGCATAAAATAATCATAATCAGCATAATAAGAAATAAGAAATCAGTATAAAACTAATGATAGTGCAAAAAATAGAGACTTTGAAGAGTATCTGAAGCTAAACCTAAACAATCAGAGGTGTGAGGCTTATGTATAGAAATGTAGCAAAAAAAATACAAAATGTACTTTTCTGTTATATATTTAGTAATATTAATAATTACAGATAATAATAATGATTTTTAATGTTAGCTTTTTAATGGTACATACCTGCAGAAGTTGCACTCTGTGGCACACTATCCATTCATCTCCAAAAACACATGAGCTTGAACTGTTTATATATATCCCAAGCCTAGAAATATGCAAAGCTCAAATCACTGCATGTGGATGTTTGAATAGGTTTAACAATGCTGTGCACAGCTGAATCATGGTTAGTCTGGATGCTGTCACTCGTCTGATCTGCGGCATCTACATTTGTGAAAAACCTGTTGGACTGCCTGATGAAAGGAAGCTGAGGACAAAGTCATCATATGTCTGAGAAAACCAGTTAGATGACCCTGCGGCAAGATTTGAGAAATTAAGAAAATATAATTTCTTGACAATAATTAGGAAAAAATGATGTTCAAAATTCATTTCTTCCAAGTATTCACTAATAGAAACAGTTAAAAAGGTAAAGACAGTTTGTTTTCCAGAAGATACAACCTTTCTAAGTGTAATTCAATCACTGTAAATGTCAGGGTTGTTGGATAGTTAAATACATGCCATAGCGAAATGGACATTATCAGTTCAGGTTTGAATCAGATACCATCTGTCAAAATGTCCAAGATGTTCCTGTGCCATTATGTCATCATCAAAATACAGAAGAGTGACTACACACTTTGTACTGATAACAGCTGATAAAGTGTAAAAAAGTTTAAAAAGAAAAAGTTGAGAATGTTTGGCAGCAGATCAGTGGCTGTGGGATTGTTTTGTCACCGTGATGTTAGCGTGAGCAGAGTACAGTAAAAGGACAACAATGAGTCCCGTGCTTCCATGTCGTGAGTGGCTTTTACCTCAGGCGCATAAACAAAGACTAATCTGATAATCAAATAACTCATTTCCTGTTGTAAAGTGAAATTTCCTATAAAGAGAACTTTAAGCTACTGGAGTAATGCATTTATTACATAATACATATATTTATGTTATGATAGAGATCAGAAATATTGGATGAATTACATTTCTGGAATTATTTGCATTTTTCATTTATAAAGTTTAATATTATAAATATTTTAAATTAACCAGTTATTGAATTAACTTTAAATCCACAAGTTCCTTTTGGCACATTTGGATCTATCTATCTATCTATCTATCTATCTATCTATCTATCTATCTATCTATCTGATTGTCTGTCTGTCTGTCTGTCTGTCTGTCTGTCTGTCTGTCTGTCTGTCTGTCTGTCACTAACCCATGTGGCTTGGTGGATTTTTATGGGTGTCTCTGGTTTCTTCCTCCATACCAAAGGCATGCATTGTAGGCAGACTGGTATGTCTAAATTGTCTGAAGTGTGTGAATGTGTGTGTGATTGTGTCCTGCCAGGGATTGGCACCTCATCCAAGGTGTCCCTCACCTTGTGTCCAGAGTCCCCTGGGATAGGATCCTGGTACACTGCAATGCTGCATAGAATAAATGCTACAGAAAATCTGTGGAACATTTCCTTTATAGTAAAGTCTTAAGAAGAACAAAAACTATAGCTTATATATTTAATGGCACAACAGTACAGTGGTTTCCATGTTTTGTTTATTTCTATAAACCATATAAATCATAAAGACAAATAATAAACATTAGATAACTAACTAAACAACTAACTAACTAACTAACTAACTAACTAACTAACTAAATAAATAACACACCTGACCTTTTTAAATATCACATTTTTCAAACAAATGCACTTAGTCTTTTTTCTACTAAATGTAAATATTCATTTTAAGAAATTTAAAGTGTAAAGCCCTTTTATTAAGACTTTATTTAATGTTGGAGACTTTCTGAATATTTTCATCTCATTTAATTACTCACTCTCTCATCTTCTACCGCTTATCCGAACTACCTCGGGTCACGGGGAGCCTGTGCCTATCTCAGGCGTCATCGGGCATCAAGGCAGGATACACCCTGGACGGAGTGCCAACCCATCACAGGGCACACACACACTCTCATTCACTCACGCAATCACACACTACGGACAATTTTCCAGAGATGCCAATCAACCTACCATGCATGTCTTTGGACCGGGGGAGGAACCCAGAGTACCCGGAGGAAACCCCCGAGACACGGGGAGAACATGCAAACTCCACACACACAAGGTGGAGGCGGGAATCGAACCCCCAACCCTGGGGGTGTGAGGCGAACGTGCTAACCACTAAGCCACCGTGCCCCCAATAATTAATTAATTATTTTAATTTCATCAAATGAATGCTGTTAATGCTTTCCATCACTAGGTGGCACTCACACTTTATGCTGTCAGTTGAAAACATACTGGATTCTATTCACAATACCGAAATGAGCACTTTATTGATCTACATTTTTAGTATTGATTTAGTTGTCTTTGATACAGCTCTGAAATCAGAGGCCACATTTCTGTGTGTCTGTTTACGTCATTAGTAACTAAAACAAAACATATAGAATTACAAATTATTTCACGCTATATCATTTATTCTTGAATATCTTAAAAATAACAATAAAACAATATTGCCATATTTATATATTTAAATTTATTACTAATTTATTATTTTTCAAAATGGTGATTATTATGGTGACTGTCAAATCACTACTGTACATTGTAACCTTGTATGTTTACCGGAGAAAAACACTTGATTTCAAAGTCCCGGTTCCATTCTGAAGCAAATCAGGGAGAGGATTTATTGTTAAATGAATTGCCGACATAATGTATAAGATTCGCAAACTTGTAATAATTTGCATACTTCTTTAACAAAGTTTGATATTCCTTTTCATTTCAAAAAGCTACAATGGGGTTTTAATGAGCTTTAAATGCACGCGTCCCTGTAGGAACGCACTACATTTCCCAGGATTCATAGCGTGAGCTAGCGGTCCGTCTAGAAAGCTCCCACCGGAAGCATGAGTTTTAGTTGTACGTCAATGTACAGTTAGATATATAGCACTAGATTTGTATTAATTTCCCCCCCACGATAGTTTAATTGTATTGTTGATAAATACGAATATGGCGAATCCGAATTGTTCTCTGAAAGTGAACAGAGATCTGCTGGATCCCGGCTTTGAAAGTTACAGATTGTCTTTAGACTCCATTCCATGTTATAATGTGGATCTGGATGCAGGTGAGATGAAAATACATCATATTGTCTGTCAGAGTTAAACGCTTAATGTGATCAGCATCAAACCAGAGCTTGTCTTTGTAGCTGATGAAATTTTGCAGTTTCTTCTAGTGCTAAGTGGTGAGAAGGTACTTCCAGGGTTTGATTCCTGCCACTGGTGTGTGTGTGTGTAAGTGAGTGAGTGAGTGAGTGAGTGTGTGTGTAAGTGTGAGTGAGTGAGTGTGTGTGTGTGTAAGTGTGAGTGAGCGTGTGTGTGAGTGAGTGAGTGAGTGTGTGTAAGTAAATGAGTGAGTGAGTGAGTGTGAGTGAGTGAGTGTGTGTGTAAGTAAATGAGTGAGTCAGTGTGTGTGTGTAAGTGTGAGTGAGGGAGTGAGTGAGTGAGCGTGTGTGTGTAAGTGAGTGAGTGTGAGTGAGTGAGTGAGTGTGAGTGAGCGTGTGTGTGTGTAAGTGTGTGTGAGTGAGTGAACGAGCGTGTGTGAGTGAGTGTGTGAGTGAGTGAACGAGCGTGTGTGAGTGAGCGTGTGTGTGTGTGAGTGAGTGAGCGAGCGAGCGAGCGAGCGTGTGTGTGTGAGTGAGTGAGTGTGCGTAATAGAGTGAGCGAGTGTGTAAGTGAGTGAGTGTGTGGTGCGTGGGTGTGGGTGTGTGGTGTGTGTGTGAACCTTTTCCTCAGGGATTTCTTCATTCGATCCAAGAACATTTGCTGATGTGTTGTATGCTGTTTGGCATCTCTTAATTGCCCCTTGTGTCTAAGTGTGTATGTGATTTTGCCCTGTGATGGTCTGGCACCCTATCCAGGGTGTTCTCTGCCCCTGAGATTCAGGCTCTAGGGTCTCTATGTAGGATAAGAGAGAGAGATGAAAAAGAAGTCAGTGTAAGTGGCAAGAGGAACTCATCTCGCAGATTCCTTTGAATTCTAAACTTAGAAAGAACAACATTTTGTTTATTTGACAAATCACTTTTCTTTCTTTTTCTTTTTTCAAAGAATGTTTAAATTGTTTGCTTATTATTTATCAAGCGGAATATGAGCCTGACAAATAAAATGTTGGAGTGATGACCAGTTACACACACACACACACACACACACACACACACACACACTTGCCTACACCTAAATGTAAGCCTAAACCTCAGTAACAAAAAGGAAACATACTGTATTATGCAGAACCTGCAGAAAGCTTGGCTTAGTGGATAATATTGACTAATAACTTTAATCTTATTATAAAATATCATTGATGTTTTCATAGCTTTAACATTATAATGTTAATTTTATCCTCATAATATTATTATTAATGTGAAATCTTGGCTTTCTCTCTGTCTCTTCCAGTGGTGGCGGAGGTGAAACTGAAAGACAGTCAGTACACTCTGGACCACATGAAGGCTTTCGGCATGTACAATTACCTCCACTCTGATCCCTGGGATGAAGAGAGTGTTTACTTCATTGACTGCAAGGGAAGAGTGCTCAATATGAAGGTCACGCTGGTGAGTCTCTTAAACACTATCTAATGACCGTAAATATCAGCATTAAGATCAACCTGCTATTGATCTGTGCAGGATTTATCATGAATTAGATGTAAAAGCTTTTTTTTCTTCTTTGTTTTTAGTAAAAATTCACCTTAAAAAATACTTTTGAGCAAATAGCTCAGCCGTGCAAATCTGAGCTTCTGATTGATTGATTGGTGGAGGGAGGGAGGGAGGGAGGGAGGGAGGGTTGGAGGTAAACAGGGGTTCAGTTAGGTTCATGAGTAACAATGAGTAGGGTTCAGTATGTTATATAATCGAGTGAACAATTACACAGTCTTTCCCAATGGACACTGAATATAGCAAAGCATTGCTTACCTTCTCTATTTAATGGTGATAGATAGATAGATAGATAGATAGATAGATAGATAGATAGATAGATAGATAGATAGACATGTTCTTTTTAAATCGATCACTATTAAACACTATTTTCTTATTATGAGCCTCTATCAAAGATGTCCGATAATAATATTAATAATAAGAATTACAGTATATATGTAAATAATCTGAAAACAATGAAACATTTTCCCCAAAAGTTCCCTTTTGATATATGAACCAAAATAATTAATAACTCGTGTAAACATCCAAAATACATAATGTATAAAATCCGATTATATTTATTTTCTATAACAATTAATATAAATACTGTACTCAAAACAGTATGTAACAGTGCAGTAGTTCCTGTGAATAATTGGATATAATCTCATTAACATGTGTGTGTACACAGTATATACTGTACATATATTCTCACTTCCCTAGTCACCTTATTAGCAGGACAATGAGGATCATTCTAAGTAAACTGTTTAAACTTGTTTTATGTTGAGAGATTTTGGCATCCTGTACTCATCGTTTTGACCTGATTATATTTGACCAGTTTATGGTGTTATTTTGTGCTAGCACTAGGTGGCGCACACACTTTAGTCATTCAGTATGTGTTGATTTAATTGTTGTTGATTTGGACACAATTGAGCGGTCAGATCTTTGCGTAACTACTTCATTTCTGTCTGTATCTAAGGTGCAATTTCAGATTGGATTTTTTTATTCCTGTGTCCTTTTAGAATAAAGTATGTTTGTCTGAGCATTTTGAACATCACACAAACGTACCAAAATTATGTGTCTGTTTTATTAGTACATGTATTCGTATGAATGTCATTAGTATAAAATACAAATTTCAGTCGTTTAATGCGGAGCAGCTGAGTTCAGAACTCTATAATATTTAATAGCATTGATTTTCTTGTGCATTTTTCATGCTTTAATGCCCAACAGTGGGAAATTATCCTGAATGCTGTAATTACGCACTAATCATCTCTCTGGAGCTGAGTTTATGTTCATTTGGAGCTCTGAACAGGCTTTAATTTACACAGTGAACAGTGAATGAATGGAGAAAACCGAACCAAAAGGTGAAAAGGAGAAAGTTGTGGAGCTTTAGATAATATAGGAAATTTCATGTTGACTGAAGCTCAGTGCCTCCACGCAGCTATTTTTTCTTCCTTTTCACATTGATCACTGTGATCACGGTGTGATTAATGATCATCAGGTAAATTGAGCTCATTTTTCAAGATGACCTTTTTTGTAAAGAGAAAAACAGAATTATGAAGTCACAGTCACATGTCTCTACAGTTTGTAAGCTGTAATAAATGTTCTGCTTTTGGTATCTATGAATCCTTTACTTCTAAAGCTAAGTGTTTTCATCAATTTTGAGATTGATTTGTAAAAACTGCTAAAACTGGAGCACTGACGCTGGAGACTCCGATGATTTTAATCCATTTATAAGGATTTACTTTGTGAAATGGGCTTCTTTTGAATGTCTGTCTGAAATTTAATTTAAATTTAAAATCTGCTGAATCAGTAAAAAAAATGTTTACAGAATCCCGCCACTTTATGTTAGTTCAGGAGTCTCGTGTGGTTGCCGTAAGCTTGTGATAATGTGCTAATGATTACAGATTAGCTGATCAGTGTCCGTGATGTCAGTCTGCAGTTTTTGCACAGCACATTTTTAATTGCTGCTGCAAACTGTTTTGCACAACAGACTGGAAACGTTCTACATGTGTTTACAGTACAAAGCATCTTTATACGCGAAAACTATTACAGGGCTGTGTTTGTTTATCTAGCTGTCCCTTGTCTCGCGCTGTCCCTTGTCTCGCGCTGGCCCTTGTCTCGCGCTGGCCCTTGTCTCGCGCTGGCCCTTGTCTCGCGCTGTTCGTCAGCCAATGTTAGAGTGATGAGTTTCTGTGAAAGCTCTGTGAGCTTGTTCTGGGATGCACATTTTTTTTGTAATTTCATACAAATCAACACACTGGGTACCACAATGAGTCATGAAACCTCAAAACCTGATTGGCTGCTGGGGTGCCTAGCAACAGGACAGAATGTCATGATACAAAATTTAAGTAAGATGAAACAATAATCCGTGATTATATCCAGATTCATAACTGCAGGCCTGTGAGGAAGAGCTTGTGCTGTTTGACACTAGCACCATGATAATCCCCTCTCACACTGCGAGTTTGAAGTGTAGTAGATGGGGATTAGTGCACGTTACACTCATGCAAGTACTGAACTCAACCCTTGAGAGCGAACGATATTATAAACATCTCTCTCTCTCTCTCTCTCTCTCTCTCTCTCTCTAGGACACGGCACTGGGGAAACCTCGAGAGGTGTTTCGGTTGACCTCTGACCCCAGCTCACTTGATTTGGAAAGGCTTTGCTCCTCTCTGAGTCTGACCTCTGCTACCTGGGCCGCCCTCTCAGACGGGGCCGGATCTCTGACCCTGTTACACACCAGCAAGAGAGGAGAGAGCTCTCATCTAAAGTGGGAAGTAAGAGAGAAAGCTATGATGAAATATTAATAATTCCTGGCTGTTTAGCTTACTTCCTGTTATTAAAGCAACCTTTTAAAGGAGACAGAAGCTTCTCAAGATGCCATTTTTCTAACATGCTTCTTAATGTCTAAGCTAATTTACACAGAAAGTGTTTTTAAAAGCAGTTTATATACAGCGTCTCATGTCTATGCTTGAAAAAGGGTTAAATTAATTTTCACATGCTTTTATCTATTTTTACTCATTTTTTTATACTGTTACTATTTCTTTCTTTCTGCTATTGTTATTTATTCCCTATTATTATTGCTAATATTCATTTTCCTCTATAATTTCTTTATTTCTGGTTTTTACTTGATGAATAAAAGGTACAACATAGATGAGGATGATGATGATTATTATTTATTACAATTAAATGTTGGTAAAAATATACTCTAGAAATATATTCACTTCTCTCTCTCTCACACACACACACACACACACACACACACACACACACACACAAACACACACACGTGAACTCTATACGTAAAATTTTTATAGGTTTCTGAAACGCATGTATAACATTTATATGTATATCTAAATGCGTTTATGTTCATATTATTAACTCATGATCAGCTTTGAGCTCAGCAGTCATGTTCCTCTGTGTACATACATGTCTAACGCTGAGCCACCTCTTTCATTTTGGATTAATATGAGAGCCGATTCAAAGAAGGACTAAATAAATATTTGGCAGTAAAATGGCTCGGTGGCCGACTGTGTGCTGAAGCTACTTAATTTAAAATATATTGGCACTTGTGTTATACTAATATAAACTTGCAGCATCACTACTTGTTACAAATGACCGTTTAATTTTAACTGTAAAACATTTTCATGAAATAATTGAATTAAAATGCAGATTTTTAGGAACATGAGTTTTGTGTATGCGAGCAAAGCCGCATGAGTTGTGTTATGCATTTGTAGTATTTTCAGGGCATTAAAAAAAATCGTTCTGTTATTCTTTTAAATCATTTTCTAAATATGGTTCTGATCATATGATGATTTTTTCTCTTCCTGAAACAAGCCCATGTTCAGCGAATCTCTCGGGGAGCCTTTCACCATCCTGAACAGCGTTTCCCACGTCCAGGCAGGGGTTCAAACGTTCGAGCTGCTGCTGCTACGTATCCAAAAAGATCCAGATGATACCAAAGGCAGTGGATTTTCCACCACCATCGAATGGGTGACTGTAGATAACTCTGCTGGTGAGCATGATGATGATTCAGAGTTGATTATTGACTTAACTTCCTAAACCAGTAGAATTTCGACTAGAATTACAAAGCTATCTTCTAATAAAATGTACCAGACCTCAGGGTTTAATGTGTCTAGATGAGTACATGCAGTTTTACTGGATTTCCTAGTCTGTAGGTGTGTAAAGACAGAATAATAGTGATTAACTAGAACGTACATTTCCTGAAGAAAATGTGAATGGTGCTTGCACGTGGCAAATCCCGTAGGCTAGTCGAGACGAGCATGTTGTGCTAAGTTTTTATTTTCACGTGACATCATGTGACATCACGTGATGTCATCAAAATACACGTGAGGAAGTTCCCCTCATTGTTGTGAGTGTTTTGATATGTCACATGTCCATGTTGTAAAAAGTTTTTTGATTTTGCATATTTTGGGGGCGGGGCTGCGGCACAACCGGAAGGCCGAGTTTGGTGTAGATAGTTCGATAGCTTGCCGAGTTATAAACCCCCAAAATTTATAATGGGAGTCTATGGGGAAAAAAGGCCATTTTGAGACCCGGTACCGGAAGTACCGGTACTCGGATCGCTTATAAAAGTCATAGCACACCTCTCCTCAATGAGCCGGTCGATTTGACACGTCATTCATGGGTCTAGGACAAAAGCTGCGGGACAAGTTACGCGCCAAATTTTTGTCCGGCACAATAGTAAGAATGTTGCTTTGCAAGCACCATTAATAATTAACCCAAACATCACTGCTATCTTTAGGATATCTTGGATATGTTGAGCTCTTGTAAAAAAGAACCAGGTAAATTTTTACCTCAGTTTTACCTCAGAAAGCAGCCACTAGTGCAATGTTCAATACAGTAAGATTTAATGTTATAAAATGCACAGTGTTTTGTTATATGATGGGAATACAATACTAAACAGTTTCTAACGCCTTGATTTTAAAACTGTTTGCCAACAATGAGATTGTCTCTTTTATGGAGACTGACAGGCTCAGAGAAGTGTAGGGTTAGTAATAGGCTTCATTTATCAAACTGGATATGAACGAAACTATTCATAAATCTTTGGCGCATTTAGGGAAATCCAGTCATCTTTTCAGGAAAAAAATGTTTATATCCCATGACAGCGCCTGAGATTTGCATATCGTCGCTGTCGGGCGGAATCCTTGTATCTCCAAAACCGTTATTTTTCAGGAAATTAAAAAAACACGTACCTTATCTGCAGTGCACAGGGTTTAGTCCGCGTTGCAGTGGATTGTCTTGCTCTACATTCCTGTCCTCAGACGAGCACCAGAACTAGCGGGGGTCAAGATTTTTTTTTCTTTGAGCCCAGTGTTTTGAAGACATTTACCTCAGAAGACGTGTTGATTCGTTGCGACTCTTCTTGAGGAGAAATATGCCGCGAAGCTCTCCCGCGGAGTGAGGAAGAGGTGGACAGTTGAAGTGTCCAATGGAGTTATGAGATTTGCGCTCAAGTTATTTTCAAGACTTTAGATTGGTTAATAACTTGTAAAAATAACAGACCCACGTGGGGACTGACCAATAGCATCGATATGTGAAAAAATATGAAATTGACCAAATCTGGACATACGAGGTTTCCGCCCGACAGCGATGATATAAAGGAGATTTACTAATGGAAATTGTGTCCTGGCTTCATATAGTATAACTAGCAATGAGTTCTACATTGAATATGTAGTCAGGATTAAATCACTTATTTATTTTAGTTGCAAACAAGAATTGTGCAAACAAGAATTATTTTAGTTGCAAACAAGAATTGTGCAAACAAGAATTATTTTAGTTGAAAACACAAGTGTATTTGTGTTTGCGGGTGAGTGTGTGCGTATGTATGTACATTTGTGTGTGCGGGTGTGTGTATACAGTATGTAGGTGTGAATGTATAGTGGTGTGTGTAGAACGTGAACATGTAGAATGTGAACGTGTGAACATGATGTGTGTGTACGCTTGTGTTTGTGTATGTATGTGAATATGTATGTATGTATGTGTGTGTGTATGCTTGCGTATGTATGTGTATATGTATGTGTGAAGGTGTATATGTAGGTGTGAATGTATATTTGTGTGTGTGTATGTGTAGATGTGAATGGTGTGTGTGTATGTATGTGTATATATATGTGTGCATGTGTATAAGTAGGTGTGACTGTATATATATATATATATATGTGTGTGTGTGTGTGTGTGTGTGTGTGTGTGTGTGTCTTTTGGGCTTGGTTTTAATTCATAGCAACTCACAACAGAATTGAGACAAGTTCCAATCCTATTTGTGCAGGTGAAGAAAAGAAGTATGAAGTGAGGAAAAGGAGGTTGATGAAGGGCAAGTCAGTACCTCACTACACTGCTGTGGAGCCTCAGGGGAAAGGGGTGATGGTGGCATCAGAAAAACCCTTCACCTTTACACAGGTAGATGGCGTACCACTGGAGGAAAAACCACCTGAAGACATGGAGGTGGAAAACAGCGGTCAGTAAAAAAAAAAACTTTCTAGTGTACTTATCTGGTAATCTGACTGTATTGTGTGAGTCATTGTGTTACATGCCATGATAACATTGTGAGAAATGGTTGACACTTTGATGACACGCTGAGCCTTTAACTGAGGTGTTGGGAAGAATAAGTGTGTTAAACCCTATAAATATTGATGTAAATGTCATCACTCTGTTGCATAACACTGAACACAGAGGTGAGGCTTTCGATGCTTTTTTCTCCTCCTAATGGCAACTTCTCACAACATTCTCATCACTCCCACTGAGCCGAGAGAGGAAAACGTAATAAATCACAGAGAAGACTCCAGCTGTTTAGACTTAGATGGCTCTTTAGATTGCAGCACTATGGGGCTGGTGTTCTTTTGAGTTACTGAACATCACTTTTTAATGTTTAAATTATGCTTGTGTAACCATTTACAATATAATGTGTGTCAGTCACCTGAAGCCACATCAGTCTCTTAACAACTTATTTAGATGACTTTTGGAATTATTTGAAAAGGAAAAAAAAATGCAAAACTGCTTAATTGATAACTATTCACTCTCTAATTGTAAATAAAATCTTTATATATTTAGAAATGTTTACTGTGCAGTAATACGCAGGTAGAGTTTAGTTTAACACCGGTGTGTCTGTATTATCATTTCTTCAGTTTTTATTCAGAGAACATTTAAATACGTAAATAAATCATTTTAATCTTGTGAAAAGACTGAATAAATTGAGCAAAAATAAATAAATATTTATGAATTAATATATTTTAAATATATTAGAGAAACAATCACTGGTGTGTGTGAATGCTTTCGGGGGAAGTTGTAAAATATAATTAAGACCATTTCAATTCTTTTCTTTTTTTTTGGACTCTCAACAACTGACATTGTCTCAAAGCAGCTTTACAAAAGTATAGAAATAGAATACAATTATTTTTTTATTAAATTAATAATAATAATACATTTTTTTCAATTTTTTTATTTAAATTAAGTTACTATTTATTTCTAATTTTTATCCCTAATGAGCAAGCCTGAGGCTAGGGTGGCAAAGAAAAGTGATGGTTCCTGAGATGAGAAACCTTGGGAGGAACCAGACCCAGAAGGGAACCTCATCCATTTACATTTACATTTACAGCATTTGGCAGACGCCCTTATCCAGAGCGATGTACATAAGTGCTTAAATCTCTAACATTGAATACATTAATGCTGGATCACTAAGTTACATACTTAAGATACCATGAGTTTAAAACATTTGTTTTCATCCATATTTGGGTGACCACATTTTATATATTGTTGAAAAGGAAAGTCTTCGATTCAATTTAATTGCGCATAACTTGTCTAAGTGAAGATTTATCTTTGCAGAACAAAGCCTGCATTTGGCAGCAGGACCTTCACACTTCACACTAATTAACCCTCAAGTCAGGGCTCATTCCCCAAACGGCTTTCATAAATGTTAGAGAAAAACTAAAACTAGTCTCAAATTTGTCTGTGGTATCCTCTGTCATTAAGAAGCCACTCTTTCATCAGGTGGCCCGTTTCTGAGTGGGCGGACAAGTTCATAAAAAATTGCATAAGAATTTCGAAATCTACGGTACTTATTTGCGCACGGCAAGCGATGACCTGAAACTAAATTTCAGTATCTCTGTAACTTATAAATGTTAAACAAACCATTACGAATGCCCCAAATTTTATGGGACTAAAATTGAACTTGAAGAAACATAGATGTGCTAAGTGTCCTTGAACTGGTCTCCATAGAAACTAGAGAAGAAATCATGCCATGATTCGACACAAACATGATTCGACACACTACAGAAAGGGTAAAAAGAAAAAAGCTTTTTGCTAAGCTTTATTTAACCTGTATTCTTCCGTCAAGCCTTTATAAATATCACTCTACATTCATACCTGCCGATAGAGAGAAAAAAAAACGCTTCCAACAGTCATTCTTGGAATTCTGTGGAAAACAAAAAACACATCCCTCTTTATCAAAACATGGAACGTGAAGCATGAGCGTGTTCAGTTAAGGTGGATGTGCAGCATGTTAGGTAATAATTCTAAGAGCAGAAAAGAATTATTAGACAAAAACCTAATCTCTGCAGCAAGATAAATCCCCCAGAGTTACATTAACACCTATGATGTTAAAATAACACCTTCATGTTGATGAAGGTCCAGCTGGACACAAGCAGTATCAGTTCGTTCAGCTCTGGGGATGTTCTTGTATATGTGCGTGTTAAATGAAAGTGTGAATTTCCACCATGCATGAAACACCAGATAAAGTCCAGCTTGAATGTAGCACAGTAACAGTGTTTACAGTCCATGTTTAGCTTTGAATTTTTTTGAATGTCATGTCACACTCCACAGTTGTAGATAATATCTGATATAGAAAAGCTACAATTCTTCAATTCTTGAGTGTCTACTTTCATAAGTATTTTTGTTTTACCCTTTCTTACTAAGGACAATATAGTCATAGTAAAGTTAAAAAAAATATACATTTTATTATTATTAAAATATTATAAAAAGTATTATTAAATATTTAAAAATATGAAAATATTATTTTATTTTCCACACAAATCTTTATATACTGTATTTGAAGTAAATGGTTAAATCAAACCCATTTCCCCAAGTGTGTGTTTATATAAGTATCTTTTTTTTAACCACTAAAATTCTGTGTAAGATTATCTGTTAGATTAACAGTGTCCTGACTTGTTTTATATCAGATTTTCGGCTATAAAATAATTAGTTTATGCCAATTGAAATTGTCCGCTAAGCCGATTTCCGGGTACTGGTTAAAAAGTGTTAAAGTTGGTCAAATGTATTGGATGTTTATATGTCAAGGAAGCATTGTCATTTAACTGTATATGTGCGGCGTATTGTTAATCGCTGTACACTCACCATCCACTTTATTAGGATCATCTGTTCACCTGCACATTCATGCAGTTATCCAGACAGGCAATTTTCTGGCAGCACCTCATTGTTTAAAATCTTTCAGATACACGTCAAGAACTTCAGGTAATGTCCACATCAAACATCAGAATGGGGGAAAGGGTGTTAACTCCGTGACTAACCGTTGCATGGTTGTTGCACTGGTTTGAATATTTCAGAAACTGCTGAGTTCCTGAGATTTTCACACAACAAAGTCACTAGAGTTCACAAAGAATGGTGAGAAAAGAAATGTGTATGGAATTTCTGCAGGCTGAAGAACCTTGTTAAAGGGGGAGAGATCAGAGGAGAAGGATCAGAATGAATGAGCTGACAGGAAGTGTATAGTAACTCAAATAATCACTCTCAACCCCAAGAGGAAATGCTTTTTGTGCCTTTTGATACTTTTCTGCTCATCATGGTTATAAAGAGAGATTATAAGCCAAAGGATTGGACTTGAGATCACTGAGTTTTCTTAAGACTGATGGCAAGAATTTCAGTATCAGAACAGGATTAGGTAAATGCAGCACCTTTTTTAAAATTGTTTTTTTAATTTCATTTTTATTTTTTTAAAATTGAGTATTCCCTAATTAGTATCCGTAATTATATAACCCTTTTTTTTTTTTTACTCAATGGAGTATTCCGAGTACTGTAGTTAACAAATTATCTTATTATACCACTCATCTTATTTATATCAATAGCACCCATGCAAGGTTAGCTAATTAGCTAATTCGCTCAGCAGGAGTGTTTAAACTTTAGCAGTGCTTAATCTGAACCCTAATTTTTTTTGTATATTCATGTACAGTATATTGTTTCTGTCTGGGGCTGGTTTAGTGGACTGAAATGTGATTAAACAGCAAGGAAAACATCCAAGGAACACTAAATAAGGAGAAAATGTATAGAGAGTACATGTGCACTTTGGGGTAAAAAAAAAAAAAAAATTAGCCGAGGCTTATGTTTTTTTAAGTCAGGAATCACATCATGTTCATACAGTTCCATATGCTGAGTGTTGAGCAAAAATTAGGCTAAGCAAAAAGGTGTTTTTGCTTAAAATTTTGAAACTGTTTTATATTTTTTAATACAACTTTTCACACACATCAGTGCTTTCCTGTTCAGATTTAATGGCTTCTTACAGACAGCCATATTAACATTAAGTGGCTTCTACCTTGGAATGATCTGCCACAATTTGTGTAACAAGAAACAAGGCTCAAGGTTTTTTTTCCCTACACTTGATGTTCCCACTTCATATACAGCTCACGTTTTACACTCGTGTGTGTGTGTGTGTGTGTGTGTGTATGTATATATATATATATATATATATATATATATATATATATATATATATATATATATGTATGTACATTTTTTTACATTTTTACAACCCCTGCTTCTCTACTAATAGAGAATAAATGTAATTTTTTAGTTCAATTTTGTTTGTATTGCACTTTTAGCTGGTCTCAAAGCAGCTTTACAGAACATAAGAAATATAGTACAAAAAAGTTTATTATACAAAGATTAATATAATACAAATGTTCCAGATTAATATTAGACATATTTAAATACGGCCACTCCGTCCAGGGTGTATCCTGCCTTGATGCCCAATGACGCCTGAGATAGGCACAGGCTCCCTGTGACCCGAGATAGTTCGGATAAGCGGTAGAAGATGAATGAATGAATGAATGAATATTTAAATACGTTTGTATTTATCCCTAATGAACAAGTCTGTGGTGACTGTGGTGAGGAAAAACTCCTTTAGATGGAAGAGGGAGAAACCTTGAGAGGAACCAGACTCAAAAGGTGACACTGGAGGGTGTGATTATAAATTATTATAAACACAAGAGAGTGTTATTATGAATAATGTCCTTTCTACAGTCAGATAAATTCTGTAAATTGTGTATTGATCAGGAGGTTGTTGTCCTAAGAGACCACATTTAGTTGGCATCTTCTCACAACGCATTGAGGCAACAGCTTCAGATGTTCTACAAAGAGTCCCTCCCTCTTTTCTACCACTTCCCTACTGTCCTTCTTTCCCTTTTCTGCTTTGCTGAACTACTTTTGGTACTTTTTGTGGTACTCCTTTACCCTGCAGCTCAATCCTTGCTGCAATGTTACTATCTATCTGATCTATATGTCTTGTTGGAAGTGGTGGCTCAAATTAGAGCCCCAGGACCACCAAGCTGTTGTTGTTGTTGTTCTCATTCTTGTTGTTGTTGCTGTTCTTCTTCTTCCTCCTCTTCCTCCTCTGCACCATACTATTATGCTCCTCATTCAACATTTTCCTGAATGTCACTGTCTATATTTTTTACTCTACACTTTCCTTTTGCTTAGATGCCATGCTGCATTTCTTTGCACACACATTTGTGATCAGTCCAAAGATATTTAATTTAGACTAAAGGTTCCCTAACAGAGATTTACAAGCTTAATAGACTGTATTATTTTTTAAAGGGGAAACAGATTTTGTGCAATCTGCATCTGGGAGGTTTTTATTATCTAAATGGAATTTCATTTTGCTGTACTTTTCTTTAGAGAAAAAAATGTATTTTTTAAATAGTTTTTTCTCTCTCGAGGCATTACTCATGAAAAGGTTTTCTAGACCATGAAAGAAAGGGTCATCAATGATGCGTGCTTACCAAAGCTATCTTTAATCAATTTAGGACTGGAAATGACGTAAATGCAGACATTCATTGCATGACATGACCCTTTTCTTTGGTCATCTTCCACTGATCAGTCCAGACCTTCTGCATACTGAATAGAAACCCAGCTAAGAGCTGACAGTGTTCTGCTGTTGAACATTTGCTTTGATGTGCTGAGGCTAATGGATCATTCAAAATTCACAGCGTGAGTTTGTTATTTGGAGCTTTATGAAAAGACTTGAGAGTCTCTGTGAGCGCCTCCGAGATGCATTAGGCAACTTGTGTCAGAGTAGCCAGTCGCAGTAACAAAAAAAAAACCTGCTTATTTTCATACATACACACACAGAGGAGAGGGGATGCTCATTTACAGCACATGTAGAGAGAGAGAGAGAGAACAAGGGTTGTTGCTTTGAACAGACACACAAGCATTACACCCACACAACTAATGTTCAGGTAGAGCATTAGCCTCTTCTCTTTTTTAGTCACCAAGCTGAGACAGAGATCAGGACTCGGATTAGCAGCTCATCAACAAAAGCTCATAATGAAGCCCCTTACAATTTCTGTAGAAAGCCACATCCTCATGTTCACTGTAGAGAAAAATTGTTCTAATTTCAGTATTACGGTTTTGTGTGCGTGAGAGAGCGAGTGTGAGAGAGAAAGCGTCAACAATCAATTCTTTATTTCAACTCCTTTTTTTTTCTTTTTTTCTTGTTACCTTTTTCGTAATTTGAAAAAACCCTTGTGTTTTGGGCTATAATGAAAGAAGCAAACTCTTCTAAAAGGAAAAACAGACCGGTGCCCAAAAGATGTATCATTACTATACCAAGTCCATTTCAAATAATCCTCATAGACCTACAGTATAGATTTCTCTATAATTTTGATGAACTGAATGACACCGTTGTATTTTTGTTTTGAGATACAAAATAACTCGCCATTGAAATTCTCGTTCGTAATTTGTAAATGAATGAAACAGATGTGAGATCATGGATCTGCCCAGGCCACTTTGCAGCCATGAAAAGGAAGTAAGTACTTGAGTGAGGAATGGAGAGCATACAAAGATGTGCTCATTGTTTTTTTTTGTTATTTTTTCCCTCTTTTGATTTAAATGAATCATTTTAAACAAAGGAACCTCAATAGGACATTGCACAGGATAATATGCATCCTCAAGGTAAAGCATCATAATGAAATCTTTTGTTCATTTGTTTCTTCTGATCCTTGAGCGCTCTGCTAAGACTACGGGCTTATTATTTTTCAGCAAGTGAAATAATAATAAAAAAACTCTTTTCTAATATTTGGTTTTCATAAGCCTTTTATTTTTATACCTTTAGCACCCATCTACTTTTGGCAGCAGACTGAAGAAGACGTCACGGTGTGCGTTCGTTTGCCCGAGGACACAACGAAAGATGACATCCGCTTCAAGCTGTTGGTGGACAATGTGTGTGTGGGTGTGAAAGACTATGCACCTCTGTTGCAGGGTCAGCTTTTTGCTCCCGTGGACCCTGAGGCCAGTGTTTGGACCATTAAAGATGACAAAAGGTGCGAAATTCTAGGAGCTAGATTTTTTCCAAAGCTGCCCTGTTAGATTAAATCAGATTACACTATCCAATACTATACACAAGGAAGGAAACCTTACATTTACATTTCCGGCATTTGGCAGACGTCCTTATCCAGAACGACATATAAAAGTGCTTTCAAGTCTTTATCAATGAATACAACTAGGTCACAGACTTAGGACACAATCAACCTAAAACTCTGTTCGGCGCTTTCTTTTTCTTTTTTTAAACATACACATTGAACAAACAGGGCAGAAAGTGTAAAGTTGAAATATTTTATTGTAAAACTCCTCTGTTCCTGTTTCCTCTTACATTTTAACAGCAACAAACATTTATTGTCTCACCAACCTCTCTTTATATCTCTACTGTAGTTAATAAGACAAAAATGTAGCTTGTCACATTAAATGTTCATGTGTTGGCAAAATTTTCAATCTCACAGTGGAGACTCCTTTAAACAATGCTAACTAAGCACCTCTGCAAAGATATACAAACTCAAAACCTTCTTTGTTACAGAACTGAGGGAATATTATATGGGAGATTTTCATTTTTTTTTTTTTAATAACAAATGACCAAAACAACATCCTGAGTCTAAAGTTACTCTTGATGGGTTTTCCATAACTCACTTAAATACATATCTGTGGATAAAGTCTAACATGGCCAAAACATCCTCCAAAACGAAGCTATACATTTTTATATTTTTCTGGAACAAGCGAAAACTTCAGACTTTTACTCTATTAGACCCAAAACTTTTGAAGCTTTGTTCATGAAAATATGAATTAAATTTAAATTGAAAACACGGTATAATAATAAATGAGAAAATAAGGTAAAATAATCAAAACACACTGAGGAAATGTACGGTAAATGATCACGACTTATTCGAATCAGTCAGGCTGTTTGTGGCTTCAGTCTATAGAAGAGTGAGATAAAGTGTACGGCCTGTGTTCGTTCTTATGTGTGTGTGTGTGTGTGTGTGTGTGTGTGTGTGTGTGTGTGTGTGTGTGTATGTATACCCAGTTTGGAAGTACATCTGCAGAAGCGGAGTGAGGGGCCGCTCTGGTCTGAGCTGGTTTTGGGTGATAAGAGAGGACAGTATATTGTGGACGAAGAACAGGCTGCACAGCTGCATCAGAGACTCAGTTACCTCACTGCTGAAGAACTGGTCCGTCTTCCTCTCTTTCACTCATTATCCAAACTATTACTATTATTTCGCTACTTCCTTCTTTATATTTTCATTTTCATGCTCTGTGTATTCTTTCATTTTCATATTCTCATCTTTTACTTTATATATTCAAACCCTTCTTCTTCCTCTTATATTCTACACTGTCTTTTCAGAATGCTAACCCGGACAAAGATAAGCCTCCGTGTAACGCTCAGGAACTGGAGGACTGTGATCTCTTTCCTGACGACAATTCAACATTAATGCGGTTTGATGGTGCCACCTTGAAGCCCACCCATGTGGTGAGTCAGTACATGGACTCCACACACAATTGATCAATACGCTGAGTGTTTATCTGAAGCACTCGGTATAAAAGCTCAGTGAAAACAACAGTAAGAAAAACCGATTAAAAAACGAATCCATGGTTTCAAAAGTTTTAACAAAACAAACACTGTCTTGCGTCATTGGTTACCTAAGCGTTCCTTATTCTCCTGGCTGCCTAACAATAAGGCACAAGATGGGCACAAATCCAGTCTCAAGAGGGACCTTTAGAACTGCAAATCTCAGGTAATATTAACGCTAGTAGTCTCAAGGATACACTTAAAAAATCTGAGGTTTTTTCAGCTTTGTCTGGCTACAGAACCACAGAATATTTTTCTTTTGTTTAAACAAGTGCAAAAAGCAGATGCAATACTTCATCCTCAAATTAACTATAGATACTAGCAAGATTTATAGAAGCTAGCAAGCAAAGAATTTATACTATAGTGATATCTATCTCTTAGAAGTAGCTATATCGGTATTAACATTCAGCACCACAAAAAAAAATTAAAAAACAAACACAAAACTGTTGAATTTTCAAATTTGATCTGGTTAATTAAGAATCCTTAGCAGCAGATCTGACTGTATGCCACACGTTATTCAAAATCATAGGTTTATATTAATGCTCTCCTTATTGTTTCTATAGGAACAGCTCATTCACAGGACTAAAGCTATGTTCACACAAGCCGTCACTATGTGGGTGGTGGAAATAACGTTCTAAATCAGTTTTCTTGCCACTAAAATGAAGTATTCTGGAGGAGGATTTGGTGTTTGTATATAAAATCTGCAAGGCATTATATCACATGAGATGAAGGAGAAGCAGCGTGTTCGCTTTGCCACATATCACATGCACTCTACAGTACTGTCTTCATTCTATATTTACATAAAGCTCAACTTTTCTTAACTCTGTTACATCTTTGAACTTGTCCACATCTAGTTGCCAGCAGACTCTTGTGCTCATGTTGCCGAGATTTATGGAAGGCGTCTCTAGTGTCAGCTTTGTAAAAACCAGTTTTACTGCTATGGAAGGTTCTTCTTTTTTTTATCTTTAAGGTGTATTTTTTTTCTCTCTTTTAAGGTGTATGTTTTATAACATAATGCACTTGTGTAATTATTGACAAGTTGCTGTAGAATTTGTGAACGTGAAATAAAACTTCAGGGTTATTGGAAAAAATTCAATCTGGGCCGCTGTCAGTAAGTCTGCTTCATGGTGAGCTGGATGTTAGACCACCTAGATGTTAAATCTCCAAGTATTTTAGTTTATTTGCATGAGCTTGTAGTGAGTCCAGACGTGAGAGTATATATGGGACAGACCCTAACAACTCTATTAGGGATTTATTTTATTAGCCTTCTATAGCTGACCCATTTACACGTTTGCTTTTACGTGTGTTTGTTCTGCCGTCTGTCCAAGTAGCATGTCAATAATGAAGATAAATACAATGACTCTCCAAAAAAATCATCTGGAAATGCTGTGACAAATTATTGAGTGTTAATGTCAGAGAATTTTATTATTATTACAAATCGTTTCCCAGCTGAAGGCACATGACGTCATTGGCAACATCACAGCAATTTGTGCTTTAGTGCCCTTTCCATATAGCAGGAGTTGTGATAAACAAAGGATTGCAGTGCTTTTTACAAAGAGATGCATTTGGGATTTTTAACTGCTATGACTCATCTATACTTAAAACCCAATCATTTGCATTACATAAACTCCAGGTGCATCGGTAATATAATGCAGTGAATGTTGGATCTTTAGTAAATAAATCAGTACATAGAGGCTCTGATTTACTAACATCTCAAATAATTACTAATACTGATTAACATGCACAGTCAGATAAGTTGTGAAACCATTAACAGGCATGTTGTGGGTGATTAAAATAAAGAATTACATGAATGATGTGACACGTAAATCTGAAAGGAAGCTTTCATGCTTAGTTAATTGCATAGCGGGTGCAACGTGACTCACTGCAAAAACGCCCTGTGTTGCACATTCATTAAATCACAAAACTGACACTACATGCTGTGTTGCTTTTTGATGGATGCAGTCCTCTGTAGAAGCTGTTAGTAAATCAGCTGGCATGTTTTATGAGTCTTTTCACACTCACACATTGTATAAGTGTTTATATATTTGTGACTCAGGGTAAGAAAGTTCTAGATCCCAGGAAGGTTTTAGTAATGTTTTGTTTAAGGCACTGGCTAATTTCCCAAACCCAGTGGTTTCATTGAAGGACTTTTTCTCTTTGAGTTACGAAACTTTAATTTAACATTATTACATTAAGTCCTATTAGTGTTCCTTCCGGAAGCGAGTTTCAAGTACATGTGCTCAAACTCTCACACGGATGAAAAACAGTAGGACACGTTGTGGCTGAAAGCTGCTTCTGGTTCACATATTAATCTGCATCTTATCTACAATCCTGGATACTGCATGTATAGAAATGATGGAAAATGTCTTGGAGTGGAAAATAAACCAATAAATGTGGTTCAGTTTCTGTGTACACTGCAACAATGTTGAATTCTCAATTCTGATTGGTCAGAAGGTATTGTTTTTCTATAACAGCTACTCTGAAGGCAGTTCCAAGGGAAATCACAGATTTACATAAGGGCTTACTATAGAAATGGGAGCGTATTAAAGTAACAACTGCAGTATTTGCCTCAAGGGCTGTTATGCAGATGCGCCCTTCGATATAAGAATAAACGTACGACATACAGCTCTTCAATGTAATCGTTTGCTGATTGCTGTGATATTAGTGGGACTAAATACCTTGGGGTGAGCTTTTAAAGTGGGGAAAAAAGTCATCACATTTCTCATCACTGATTATTTTCCCACAGCTTAGTAGTATTAGATGCTGTATTAGATGCAGTCTTTCGTTTTTGCAACATCATATGCTAGAGTATTCTTGTTAGCAATGCTGGCACGTCTACTGTATGAAAGATTTTCATTAAGCATGTTTCTTTTAAATTAACTTTAGACAAGTTAATTTCTTGCAGGATAGGTATACAAATTAGTCTTCAGCAGTCTACAACTGTACTTCCTATAAAGACAAAGTAACTTTAATATCATCTCATCTCATGTGTTTTGATACTTAAATACTTAATCATCACTTTACGAATGATTTATATGTACGTGCAGGTACTGTTCAAATCAGGGTTTTTTATTGCTAACGAAATATTGAACCCTGTATGTGCCCATGTCCATCAGAGCCTCTTTTTGTGGATTTCTTGTGGAAGAACTACTTATTTCTTCCTTTTGTTTGTCTTTTCTCTGTGCCGAAAGCTTCCCTCCAGCATACTAAATTGTGCTCTTTGAGGCGTGATGGAAACATGCTGACCTTTTCACGAGTGCGCTTGCTATTATCATTAAGCTTTAAAAAAGTCCTCGGTGGCACCAGAGAAGCTGCCCCTGGGGCTTTTCCTGGAGCACTCTGATTGTACATTTGTATCCCTCAGCAGAGTGCAGGAACAGAGCTGAACGGTCTTCAGGTTCTCCAATTGAACTCATGAGTGTGTAACAGTGTGTCACCTTTATGACTCACACCTGGCCTCTTGAATGGAGTTGAGACAGCTCGTAGTTGAGTAAAAGGGTTTGATATTTAACTTCAGTCTTTGGGAAACTTGGTATTTTAAGTTTCTTCCCTGCTTTCTGATAAAGGTGAAGGATGTTTCATTAAACCCTGATTGCGTGTGTATTAGCAAGAGGAACGACTTATCCTCTTTCTTTTAATGAGCTTCTAGTGAAGTGTTTGGGATATTACTGAGGACAGAACAATCTCAGTTTATAAAGGAAAATTGTGGCATGTGGATTATAACGTTGCTGTTTCATAACTACTTATTAACAGACACTCGAAGTTTAGAAGGAACCAATGGAAATAATGCTTAAAGGCTTTTTATATATAAAAAGAGAGGTTTTATTATTTGCCCTATTGTTCTTTAGAAATCGGATCTGACGCCATGGATACTGGCTTTCAGAAGAGTCAGTCGCATCCACACCTTCATCTGATCTCCATAATTAAACCATGGAGTGGAGCTGCCCTTCTGTTCTCATTTATATCACAGGCTGAGCATAGATTTCTGTACTGGCTACATTTCATCAGTTATTATGTACTTGAATGTTGACTAAGAAATCCAGCATGTAATACACATTTAATTTTTTTTAAGTATTGTAATGTTCTACTGAATTTCTGACATCGAAATGTGTAAAAGAAAGTGCAATAAGATGTCATGTCACGTCACACAAGTGTCTATAAACTGATTGGTACGTTAGCCAAGGAAAACCTTTAACCATTTGAGTTTCAACTATCTATATTTTTCTACACCGCAGTGAAATATGGTTCTCTTTCGCATTTGTCAAGTCGGCTTCTAGAAGAATCACGGGCATTTTGAAAGTTGATATCTGACTACAAACTGAATCCATGAAGCTCCTGTTTATTTCTTGTGGCAAAGAACAAAGCAACAAAAGGACTTTGAAGCTACTTTAGAGAATAGACAAAATAAAAATATATCCAATGAAAAAGGTTTAAAGGGTAAAAGCAGACTAAATAAAAGCATATTATATAAATAAAAAAGATTTAAAGGTTAAAAGCAGACTAAATAAAAACATGATTTTAGTGAGTTAGTTTTATATTTTATAAAAAGATGTCAAAACATATAACATTTATATTTTCATATATATTTTATATAGATTATACTTTTTATTTATCTATGAAATGTACCCTAAATTACACATTGTTTCATCATAAACATGGAACCTGAAACTGTAACTGTACTAAGGCAATATTATTATCTGGATGAATTTCAATCAAATGTATACTTTAAAATTCGTCTGAAATTTTTGAAATAGATTCTTAAATGATGCTGAAATGATTCTAAAATTCTTGTTTTTGTTTCATTAGGTGAACCTCGGCAGCCACCAGTACCTTTTTACTGTAGAAATAAATCCAACTGAAATGCCAGCTTTCTGTCTCCGGCATGATGTCGACGCCTTGCTGTGGCAGCCGCATCCCGAGCAGCCAGATGCTTTGTGGGAACACATCGCCACTTTCAACGCACTGGGTTAGTCCCATCATGAACCCTCTTTAATCTTCTAGTACTCTATTAGCTGCTGTTGGACTGGATGTTTTAAATGATAGCGGTGATATTTCTGCCCCTCTGACTACATTTGCTAATACTCTCTCACTCACTCATTTTCTACCGCTTATCCGAACTACCTCGGGTCACGGGGAGCCTGTGCCTATCTTGGGTGTCATCGGGCATCAAGGCAGGATACACCCTGGACGGAGTGCCAACCCATCGCAGGGCACACACACACTCTCTCATTCACTCACTCAATCACACACTACGGACAATTTTCCAGAGATCATTTGCTAATGTGTTTCTTAAAATAAAAGACCTCTTTAATGCAGATAAATTGTCTTTCACCACAGCCTGTCTGTAGGCTTCAGATAAATAACTTTTTTATGTTAATAAAAATCTATATCACTTTTTAAAAAATAGACACGAAACACACACACACACAATCCCTGTGCTGACATCCAATATTACAGGGTATTTGATCCCTCAGAAGCCAAAGATGGCTCTCCTCCCTGAAAATCCTCTGTTGACATCCCCTGCACATCAAACAGCAGTGTTTGCTGAAGCAATAGGCAGCCTGCCTGTCCTGCTCTTCCTAGGTGTGCCAACAACATTTCCCAGAATATGCTGCAGTTAAAGATGTTCAACAGCGTTGCTATGACATCTGGGCTTTACAAACGTGTATTAATCACTAGAATGTAACTTTAGGTAGGTACGCTTCACCTTAATATATAATCCTGAAATCACCCAAAAGTACTGATTCTAAGGTGATCTGATGTCTGTTAAGTTGTCCTCATTGCAGGAATTTTAGTACTTCTGGGTTATGAACAGTGAAAGCTGGCACGTTACTGTTGGCTTCAGCATGGACCATTCTGTGAGATTTTGATGCCAGCGTGAAGCTCACGCATCATTAATACATCCTATTTTTATCTAATTTGGACTATACTACATTTTAGAAACTTATTAATGGTCTTAGCAAATCAGTTCTGCTGCAAGCGCGCATGTGTGAGTGTGTGAATTAGTGTGCACGAGCGTGGGAGTGCGCATGTGCATGTGCGTGTGTTCTTTCTTTTGGTCTTCATTGTTCCTGTAATAGGCTCTGACCACAATAAAGCAGTTATAACTAAATGAATAAATTAACTTTTACTCCCTTTACTTTAACTGCCTCCAACCTCTTTTTTTCATCTTTTAGATTCTTGTCATCACATTCATCCTGATGTCTCTATTCTAACTCTTATAAAGATTTTTTTTCAGGTCAGATCTGGACACTTGAGAGATTTTTTATTTTTTTTTTACCTTTTAGAACACTAGTACAGTTTCTTTATTGTTCCATTTCAAAAGCCATTGGGGCAAAAGTAACTAAAAGTAACACGTGTATGCAGTAGTGTTGCAGTATAATAACAACGTGTTGCATGGAGAAACAAGTAGCATTTTTGAGGTCTCTTGTCTATGTCTGTCACAAATAAGTCTTCAGGATGGGGACGATAACTCTGTCATAATGTACTAAGGCTTGTACACTTATGTTATTAACAGTAATTAGTTTTAAGCATCAGCTTCAGGCTTGTTGCGAATCACCATGGTTAAGCTCACTAAATTACACTCTAATTGCATGCATAATTTACTGATGTGTGTTTTTAGCCACGCTCATCATAACTCCTTTTTTTTCTGCTTTGTCTTAGGTTATGTGCAGGCTTCGAAGAGGGATAAAAAGTTTGCGACATGCGCTCCCAATTTCTCGTATGCGGCTCTAGCAGAGTGCGTAAGGCGAGTTTTCATCTACCGGCAGCCGGCAGCCGTGGACACGGTTCTCTTCAATCGCAAACAAGGCCGCCAGATTGGCCAGATTGCCAAGCAACAGGTAGCCAGTCTGGAGTCTAACGATCCTGTGCTGGGCTTCAGGGCTACTAATGAAAGACTGTTCATTCTAACATCCAAAAATATGTTCATCCTCAAGGTGAATAACTGAAGAAATGGCTGTATGGGAGATATGAGGTGAATGAATCAAGTGTACCTGTTTTCCACTTAAGTTCAATAAGCAAATGGTGTCTAAATATTGTGTGCTACTGGAGCTGCTTGTTAGCTAATGAAATAGATATTAACTAACATCCTTCATGTGTTTAACTACATCAAATATAAGCTGATGCTTTTACACAGATTGATCCATGATCAGTAATTCAGTGTTTATGTTCACTACATTGGGCTGATGATTTATTAGCAAAATGTTCAAATTGGTTAAAAACAAAGTGATGTGCTTTTATTTGTTTATACATTACATAGTTAGCAGAATCACACAGTGCCCAGAAACAGACTGCCAACTGGTGGGTTGTCGTCTTGATGCAGAGAAAAAAGGTTTTTCAATGAATCAAGAAACACTGGATGACTGGATGACAAAATTAGCTGTTGCTTAGCAACCTCAGTTTAAAACATTATGATTGTGGCATGTTGTTCATACATATAAACACATATCATTCATTACCTCCTTTAAAGGGAACAGATAAGTATGTGCTTATTCTGTGCTCAGGATGTCTCATCTGTTTAGAGTCATGTTATTTGCTCTCAAGATTTTTGAGAGCAAGGAATTTTACCCCTGATCGACAAAGTTTTAGGAGGCAGTTATACCAGGTAGCTTGCATAGTTGTTGCTAATTATATTTTTATAGTATAATTCTTGTTAGTGACATTAGCCTAATAACTCCAGTGCAAAATTTAGGCACCATATGTACGCTAGTAAGCTGAATTGGCATAAGTGGTGGACTTGATATGTACCCAAGCCATTCCTTTAAATTTGTTTTACTCCGTTCTTTTTTCAGTCGACCGTCTGTGGTCATTTTGACTCAAGGGTTGTTTAGTTTAAAATGATATTCTGTATGTGTGTGTCATTTTGTAAAAAAATATAAATAAATAAATAAATAAAATGAATGAAATCTGCTCCTATTGGAATGAAGTGAAAGACATTGTATCGTGATATAGTGCAAATATGCCATTTCTGTTAGCACCCCAAGCAACAGTACGAGTTTCCGTTATTTGAAAGTGGGAACCTGTCGCAAAGGTCGAATTGCTCATCTGTGTGTAGCGTAATGACATAGTGAACACCTGGGGTTAAGCTGCACTTTAAAATGGAACAGCAGATGTCTCAAAGACAGACTGGCAGGCATGGTAAAATGTTCGAGCTGGATCGCTCCCATTATGCACACAGGAGAGTGCTGTTTGAGCTGAAATCAAATTAACCTTTGCTATATGGATGTTCCATTTGTCACACTGTAATGTGTGATGATGGAAGATTTAACAGAGTTCTAGGGATTGCGTCACCTGCAGTCAGCTCCAGCTACGTAACAGAGACTGCGCTACACCTGTTCACTCGGTTCAGCGGATTATGTGTTTTCTTTAGATGACAAACTGTCTAAAATCAGTAGGATTTGTAATGGTTATTTAATTTCAAAAATTTCAAATATCAACCTGTGAGCATTTAAAAAAACTTATTGTGCACATTTATTTATGATTTTGTAATCTTGCTGATATTTCCTGTTGTACGTTATTTAATACATTTTATTTAGTACACAGACACAATTTTTTACATTTACGGCCTTTGGCAGACGTCTTATTCCAGAGCAACCTAGGCACTTCAAATCACTTCTGTATCAATTATTACATCCTGATCCTAGTTCACAAGGACATGGACTAAGACAATAGCAAGTAGAGATAACACATGGACAGCAAGGTTGGTTGATATTATTTATCCCCTTCAGGCGAGCCATGAAAGAAATAATAAATCCTTTCTTAAGCATACAAAAGCCTGAATGAATGTACACATGCAGCATAGCTTAAGAACAGGAAGAAGCTCAGTTATAAGACTCCAAAGAGCATTTCCATCTAAACAAAACACAATTCCAGCACCAAGTGGCTTTTGTGACCAAAACCCACAGAACTAGAAGCAAAAAATAACCTCTTACTCTGACCTTCTGACATTCTAAACACCAGAATTATTCAAATACACGTTGTAATTTTTAAGATGTGCTCATTTTAAATTGATCATGTCGTTTTTAAGCAAGAGGCTCAAAAATAGTGTTTTTAAGTGCTATTTTTAGTACTTCTGGGAGAGGTAGGTCTTTATTCATCGTTTGAAGACCGTCAGTGACTTAGCCGTTTGGACGTTTTTGCGAAGTTCGTTCTACCACCTTGGTGCCAAAACAGAGAAGAGTCTTGATGCATCCTTGTACCCTGAGAGATGGTGGAACATTGGAGCAAGTGCTAGAATTGCTACCATTTTCTTTCACTGATTGTTGACATGTGTGTTAATGGTTCAGATCTTAGGCTTTCTGTCTTCTCTCTCTGACATATGTGTAAGCAGTTCAATGCAATCCTGTTACTTTAATCCAGTTTACAGCTGACATCAGGGATTCTCGATTGCAAAAGAATGAACCCATTTTAAATTATTGCGATTAGTGTCAAGTGTCAAGCAACATTTATATCACACTGGCACTGAATTTAGGAATCTGATTGGCCAGAAGGTGTTCATTGTTTTTTAGAATAGCAGCAATCCACTTGAGACTGCAAGTGCAAATAGGGTTTCAGTCAAAGATGGGCATTCACGGAGAGCTTTATCTGAGATGGAAGAGGTTCACATAGCAAAGTACTTTCAACAGCAATTTTCCTCTTGAGCCTCATCTTCTTGAACCTCTTAAAAACTCACTGGTAAACACATTCCTTGACTTTGGCCATTTAAAAAAAAATAATAATAATTTCTCTTCACATCTGTCTATGTGCAGGATTTAAGTATGTATAATGATCTATATAGAGCTATATGTGTAAGGAATTTCATTCATATTTAAGCTTCATTAAACTGAATTATGTGAATCAGTAGATACAAATTGCTGGACTAAATAAATAGATAATAGAGTATATTAAATATGCTATATGACCAAAAGATTAACCTATGCACTTGTTGAACATACCAAACCAGATTAATAAACCTTTTGCTGTTTATAATAATAATAATAATAATAATAATAATAATAATAATAATAATAATAATAATAATAGCTACTCTTCTGTGAAACTTTTCCACTAGATTTTGATTGCTAAGGAGAGGCACTGATGTCTGGCAAGAAGGCCTAGGACTCCGATGGCATTAGAGTTCATCCCAAAGATGTTCAGTATGGTTAAGGTTGACATTCTGTACAGACAGCTCATTTTTTTCACAGCAAACTTGGCAAACTATGTTGTTGTTTTGTGCACAGATTTGGGGCTCTTAGATCCAGTGAAGGGAAATTGTAAATCTGCTGCACATAATGATGTTCTAGACAATTGTGTACTTCCTTTGCAGAACTTTGTAGCATGAGTAAGAAAGAAATGGAGATGATGGTAACATACCGTGGTTTATACGTGCTTTAATATGAATGGAATTAGGAGCAAACTTTCATTCAATGTAACTATAAACTGGTACTAAAAGTATGGAGGTTATAGAATAATAAAAATAGGATTAAATGATAAATGGCTTATACTCTAAGAGTAACTGCTCCATTGCTTCATGTTGTGGGGATGTTGTAGCCTAGTGGTTAAGGTGTTGGAAAGTTTGAAAAGTTGAAAGGGGCCAATGCTGGGCCCCTGAGCAAGGCCCTTAACCCCAATTGCTTAGTTGTATAAAATGAGATATAAGTCGCTCTGGATTAGGGTTAAGTTCCACGGGAACTTAATCCGGGGAATTTTGGAAATATTCAAAATTGGAAACTTTACGGGAATTTATGGGAATTTACAGGAATTTATGGGAATTATATGGAAATATAGGGAAATGTATATAAACTATATCATATACAAACATAAATAAACGTTTTGTTTGGTCATAAGCAGACATGCATGCAAGGTAATACAAATTTTAAAAATGACGTCTTGACTGATTTAATTGTAAGTACAACTTTAATTGATTATTTCATTGAGTAACACAAAAGCATAATAAACATTATTATGCTTGTAATAAACATAATAAACTTAATAATTGTAATAAACATTATTTTATAGAGGATTTTTTTTATTTCAGGGGGAGTGAGTGTGTGAGGGAGGGTCATCAAATTATCTGTGCATGTGGTAACGCTAATTTACTGCTTATTAAGAGTTAGTAAGGTACTTATTAAGTTTAGGTATTGGGTACAATTAAGAATGTAGAATAAGGTAATGCAGATTAATATGTGCTTAATAAGTACTAATAAATAGCCAATATTCTTTTAATATTCATGCTAATAAGCAACTAGTTAAATGACCCTAAAATAAAGTGTTACTGTGCATGTTATAGAAGAATGCAAGTACATGCAGGGGGTTTGGCCTTAATGGCCCTCCAGTAAGCAGTGTGCTGTGTGCAAGTGACTAGGAATACAGGGTGCAAATTCAACTTAAATTGCATTAAATCTTGTTGTTTTAAACAAAAATATGCTGTTAAGATTTTTTTAACTACATTTAAGTTCCTTGTTATAGGCAACTCTGCATTTTTTTTTAAATTCCCAGTTTATTTCCATATATTCCCGTTAATTCCCATATATTCCTGTTAATTCCCATGGAAAGTTTCCAGCCTTGAAAATTCCCGAAATTTTGCAACCCTACTCTGGATAAGGGTCTGTAAAATGTAGACACTGGGCTGTATCATGCAGATGATTTCAAAATAATAATTTTATAATACTTTTAATCCAACACATAACACTAAGAACCTAAGTTCAGCGTATCTGTTGTTGAAGAAGTGAGGCTGCTTGTCTAATCTCTGCATTAACATCAGGACTTTTTGCAATCTAATTTCCTATTCAAGGATAATGACTTTGTTATCTTATGCCCTGTGTTTTTCTGAGAAAGCCTTATTTTGTTCATGGGAGATTTAATCACTGGCTGCAGTGATTAGATTGAATTAGTCTAATAGCAGTTCTGTAGATGACCCCAAGTTAATTCTTTTACCAGCTCTTGGTTTTAACAGCTGCACCATGATTACGGTATAGCTAAGAAAGAGCATTAGTTTATCTGCACATGCATGTCCACTAAGAAGAACATAAAAGGAAAGATTTTCACCTGTGCTGTTCTGTTCTGTTAAACCATGTTGTCTGAATCTATTTCTAGCTAATCTAGAGCAGATGCTTTTAAGGATTGACTTCGGGACACATCATGTACACCTTTTCATCCAAGCATTTCTTACCCATTACAGAGTCAATGACACTGGAGGAGCCTTTATGGAGATTTTTTTAAATGCATGAATGTGTTGTTCCAAGTCTTGATTGGGTTTGGAGAGGAGAGTTGACTACATGAACTTTGGGCTGTTTTGTATGCATAGAAATTGTGTCATTAACATCTTAATGTGCTTCACTGTAATCTTTGTCTAGTGAGGTTAATTACATTCAAGTGTACATTTATGTGGCCTATATTAATATTACAAAATGTGTCATTTTCACTTTTTTTCAGATCATATTCAGATCCTTTCTAATTTGGTAAATGAGGTTAAGCCTCCCATATACACTGAAAAAAAATAAGTATGAATTAATTCCCGCCTCCACCTTGTGTGTGTGGAGTTAGTATGTTCTCCCTGTGCCTCTGGGGTTTCCTCCGGCATCTCTGGAAAATTGTCCGTAGTGTGTGATTGAATGAGAGTGTGTGTGTGCCCTGCGATGGGTTGGCACTCCGTCCAGGGTGTATCCTGCCTTGATGCCCGATGACGCCTGAGATAGGCACAGGCTCCCCGTGACCCGAGGTAGTTCGGGTAAGCGGTAGAAGATGAATGAATGAATGAATGAATGAATGAATGAATGAATTTTTAACTACATATTTTTTGCATGAATACATGTACTAATTGTGTGTCTGAAGTAAATTGTGCGAATTCGGTTAAAAGTAGTACATCTTTATAGACCTTGCTTTGTGCAAAGGATGCTTGTTATACTAGAATAGGAATGGCCTTGTGCAAAAGATGGACAGTAATTGCCATCTTAAGTAACTTTGCAGCTCTGTAATGAGAATTGCAACAGAGAATAGGTGATTTTTACATGTCATGCTATGCCCAACCCTGTTCTATGAGTTTAAGGCTTATTGCTTGTTGCTTCTAGAAGCTTTTATTACATGAAACAGCACTTGCATTTGAACAGGGCAGATCTAACAGGGCAGACCTTTTTTTGTTAGGAAAGTGCCATGTCTAAAGTCACTGACCTACTCAGTACAACCCATTCTACTGTAAATGGCATTTGTGCTTGATTTGTTTTATATACTGTAAACCAGCAGCACTCTAGTCAAGTCTTCATGTGCAAATCATATTACGATGCGCAATTAGTGTAATTAAGGAATAACATCCATATCTAAGCTCCATCAAACTGCTCTGTGTAAATACATAGACACTAATAGCCAACAATAGAGCTAATTAGGTAGTTTTGTTTAGCACAAGTGAGTATTAAGAACTACTTCCGTTATACTAAAATCCAGACGATAGTCTGTTGTCTCTAATATGTTCATTTATTATCTGGCTTGCAGTGGTGTGAAGCTCAGAATTGCAGTCTCAATATCGCATTTTTAGATTTTCTCCCATATTTCCATCCATTAGCTATTTTCCAGTCTGAGAGGTTGATGGTCGAGACATCTCGGTTGACAGAGTTTGTGTTTGAGTTATTTGATTTTTGTTGTTCATAGTTGCCTGGTGAACATGTTGAAAATCTGGTAGAAAGGACATTATTTATGTCATAGGACATTATTTCATTGATATTATTTCCTGTCCAGTGTCACCCAAATGAGGATGAGGTTCCCTTCTGAGTCTGGTTCCTCTCAAGGTTTCTTCCTTATATCATCTCAAGGAGTTTTTCCTTGTCACCTTTACCTCAGGCTTGATCATTAGGGATAAATGTTAGAGATAAATAGTAACTTAATTTTTAATTGAAAAAAAAAATTATTCTGTATTTCTATACGGTTGTAAAGCTGCTTTAAGACAATATGCAATGTTAATACATGTAATTGTATTGGATAAAGATATATCAACAATAACATGGAAAATACATAAAAATCAAGTTTTTACTTGATATTCAGTCTGTCTTTAAATACAGTGGAGTTCATGTTACTGAAATCTGTCACCTGCTGCACTACAAACACCGACCAAATTGGTCGTAACTACAACTATAAAGGCCCAGAGGTCTGGACCGTCGTAGTTTCAGAAGGTTTTGTGTTTTTCTCTCACACACAGCCTCCTTTTCTCCTTTTCTCAAATTTAATATGAAAAGCATGACTGCCTGATAATATGGTGGCAGAATGTAATCTAGTGAGTGTAAAAACTTTGAGTTGAACATGTGAGTAAATATGATATTACTGTAAAAGATATAAAAGTTTCACTGTTGTTAACTGCTTACATTTGAATGCCTTTTTTTTGTTAACATAATTAGTGATATGATGCAAGAAAGAAAAGGACAAGCTCTAATGCACAGAAAGAGAGAAATAAATGTGACAAAATATTTAACTCAGATAAATTAATTTCAATTAAAGTAATTACTGGGTGAGTGGAAGTATAATGCAAGAGATAAGAAATGTAATTGTGGTATATTTTTAACTAGAATGATTAATTACAGCTATAACTATTAAGTGGGGCACATTTCTACAGTGCAGACCTCAGTACATCCTGGTTACAGCTCTGATTTTTCTAATATGATTAATTAACACCCACATGACAGATAATCTTTATATATACATACAGACACACACATATATACAGCTGGCACATTTTATATTTATATATACATGCTAGTTGGCATTAAGTCATATGTTTTATGACTCTATCCCACACCACCTACACTTGGCTACCTTCTCAAATGAAAGAAAAAAAAAGAGAAACATTCAGGATATCTGGGGGATTTTTAAAAATCTTTTTTTATTTTGAAAGTTTAGCCAAACATTTTAAAAACGTTTCAAGAGCTGAAAATTAAACGGTGAAATGACCGTAAAAAAAGCATGCATTGCAGTTTTGATAGTTTTTCACAATAACGTAAAGATTTATAAAATGATAAACTTTACATTTCAGCCTAGGTCTTTCTCTGAGGTTTGCACAAAAACAGCAGAACTTATTCAGGACTCCCTTCTGAGCCTGTTTCCTTTCAAGGTTTCATACCATCTCAGGGAGTGTTTCCTTGCCACCATCACCTCCAGCCTGAACATTAGGGATAGATGTTAGGGATAGATGTTTTATATATATATATATATATATATATATATATATATATATATATATATATATATATATACATATATATATATATATATATATATATATATATATATATATATATATATATATATATATATATATATATATATATATATATATATGTGTTTTTTTTTTTTTTAACTTTGTATTTTTTTTAGGTTATTATACTACTTTTAGTTACTCTGGCTGGTGAATGGAAGTGAATGGCATTTTACTGTAGTGCACCTAAGGATTACTATTCTTCTCTTTTCTGCAAAAATAATGTGCCTTTCTGTATTAAAAATAAAAATCATAAATTTGGAAGAAAACTTAGTAATAAATGCAGTAATTAACCTTGCACAAGCAAAACTAATCAGTGTTTTTTATTCTATCTGTTGTTTTAGGTGTCTTTTTATCTTGCTCGGGAATTTCTATTTTATTTCTATACTCTCTCAGCACTAGCTTGACTTCACACATATTCTTCTGAGAGATAATTAGTCCCAGAAGCTAGGAACAATTTATTGTAGAGCCTGCGCTAATAATTAATGTACCTTTGCCTTTGCTGTCCTTTAATTCTCTAATTGTAATACACAATACCCTTCTATTATCACTCATGTTACGCTGCTATGCTTTTCTAAATAAAAAAAAACTAAATGGACTGGAAAATAAATGATGCTGTCTTGTGATAATTCAACCCTTCTTAGCCCTAGTTATCTTCTTTGTATCACTTTATTACTCTCTCACTGATATCATTAGTCAGTGCATATTCAGTCTTGTCTTTTGTATTCCAGAAAGCTTAGTCTACTACAGCAGTGAAAGCAAAGTGCTAACACTGACTAATGTGCTGTGCTTGTTTATAGCCCTTAGCCCAGATGGCCAAGTCGCACTGTTCTGAACATGGCGGTGTCTGAATGTTCTTTATCAGCTTTTGGATGCCAGATACTTGTATGCTTTACATATAGCAGTGAATGTAGCTGATGTCAGCATCTTTACTCAATTAATTTCCTTTTTTTCTATCATATGAGAGCTGCAAGTGA
The DNA here is from genome assembly GCF_030014155.1 of Tachysurus vachellii. Lineage (NCBI taxonomy): Eukaryota > Metazoa > Chordata > Actinopteri > Siluriformes > Bagridae > Tachysurus > Tachysurus vachellii. The sequence goes on from NC_083480.1 coordinate 12,122,797, forward strand.
CACTGAACTCTAATGGTAATGCAATTCTATTGAAGATATAGCATAGCATCAAACTGCTAATTATATTAAACTTGCTTACCATTGTTTTATAGAAAAATATTTATAGTTATCTTCTACCGCTTATCCGAACTACCTCAGGTCACGGGGAGCAGTTATGCCTTTATTTGAAATGATTTTAAATTCAAATCTATTCCTTCAGTCTGCTTTGGATAGCCTACATAGTGCCAGTCAAATGTTTTTAAACATTACTCAATTCACTTATACATTCTTTTTATTTCACTTGAACCAATTTCTTGAAAAGAAGTTAAAATAGTTTGTTAAAAATATTTGTATGGCAGTATCATCTAAAATGTGTTCATGGCGAGAACATAAAAGCGGACTTGATCATTAGTTCATTTAAGCCTTTGAGACAGAAACAGGTCTAAAAGGCCTTGAAGTCTATATAATAAATCATTGAATTGATTTAGGGGGGCACGGTGGCTTAGTGGTTAGCACGTCCGCCTCACACCTCCAGGGTTGGGGGTTCGATTCCCGCCTCTGCCTTGTGTGTGTGGAGTTTGCATGTTCTCCCCGTGCCTCGGGGGTTTCCTCCAGGTACTCCGGTTTCCTCCCCCGGTCCAAAGACATGCATGGTAGGTTGATTGGCATCTCTGGAAAATTGTCCGTAGTGTGTGATTGTGTGAGTGAATAAGAGTGTGTGTGTGTGTGTGTGTGTGTGTGTGTGTGCCCTGCGATGGGTTGGCACTCCGTCCAGGGTGTATCCTGCCTTGATGCCCGATGACGCCTGAGATAGGCACAGGCTCCCCGTGACCCGAGATAGTTTGGATAAGCGGTAGAAGATGAGTGAGAGTGAGTGAATTGATTTATTATATTCTGTATATGCTCCTGTATATTTTCTTTTAAGCAATAAATTCTGTAATTATTGCTGGGTTCAGATTACTACACACTTTAGTTTCACTACATTTAGTAAATAATGAAGTGAGCAGTTAAACATGACTTTTACAGGGACATCATAAAATACACATGCAGATTCTAGACTCCTTACTGAAAGTTATGCAGATTGATAATCTGTTGAGGTAAAGCATCTGCCCCACCTGTGTAAACTGTTCTTGTATAATTTGTTAGCATAGAAACAATTGTTTATAACATTAAGCACATTAATATACAGTATACCTTTGATTTACTTTGCAGCTATAACTACTGTCCATTAATAGAAAATGAATGAAAGGTTCTGTATAGAATACAGCATTTAGCAGTTACATGCGGAAAAACATGCAGCATTGATAATAACTAAGTAAGTCTGGATTTCCGTAGCTTAGTGCTTTTTTCCCACTAATATAAGGCATAAACTTAAATTCCAGATCAGATATGCAATATAAGATTCTCCCTTAGGGAATATCAGAACTATAATGTTTTATATAGCGATTTAATGATTTTAGTCAGTATTATGATTTCAGTTATTATTTTTCAAATCTTTTATTATTGATTATTTTATCATCGTCCTATGAATAAAAAATGGTTCTGAATATTAAACAGATGATCTTATCTTATCTGTCTCCAGTAGATGTGTTGAATCTACCACCCTGAGTCTGATCAGCCTGAACAATGGGTCTCTTTCCACAAAAGATCATCTAAACTAAATTTTTTTGTGAATGTACAGTGTCTAGACATGGAATTCAAAGTATAATTAAAATTAAATTGATCTCTAATCTATTATTTTATTTTATTTATTTTCAAGACTGCACATCATACATCATCATCATTCTAAATCATGTGTAAAATGATAGTATGGCCAATATTCTGGTGCACAATCGAATTTCCAGCCCACTGTGACCTACCAGTCAGGGAATGATTTAATAAGAGTGACAGATTACACTGAGAGAAGAGTAAAGAAAAACAGGAGAAGAGAGAATTATAAAGTATATAATACGAGAACAGAGCAGGTCATAATGACAGTGTGATCTGATTTTACCTTAAGAACACCGAGCCCCAAAGGCGTCGTATAATTCCACTCTTTTTATATTTTTTATATTCGATTTTTTCAGAGTTTACAAACAGCCATTTTATTGCAATTATCCATTTCACCAGTCATGTGGCAGCAGCGCAGTTTATACACTCATATAGATACAAGGTCTTCAGTTGACATTACTCACTCTGACCCTGACATGGCTGCTTGTGTCATATAGGCCAGTTTGAGCATTTTGAATCACGCTAATCTCTTAGGATATTCCCACCCAGTCATCTGTAGACATGGTGAGGTAAATGAATAAGTAATGAGTGCAGTTTTGTGTGCAGAAATACCTTGTAGATGAGACAGGTCAGAAGCGGAATAGCCAGACTGGTTCAAGCAAACAGGAAAGCGACTTTTATTTAAATAATCCCACACTAAACCATTTGGCAGAATGTGGGGATGTAGTAGCTCAGTGGCTAAGGCGTTGGGCTACAGCTCGGAAGATGTGAGATCAAATCCCAGGTCTACCAAGCTGCCACTGCTGGGCACCTGAGCAAGGATCTTAATGGATAAAACGAGATAAAAATGTATGTCACTCTGGATAAGTAAATGGAAAATGTTCATTCTGCATAAACGCTACAGACATGAAAATCTGCAGTTTCCAAAATGCCCAGATCATGGCTTCAACATCCAAGTCACTGAGATCACATTTTCCCCACATTCTAATGTTTGATGTGAACATTACCTGAAGCTTTTAAAGTGTACCTGTATGATTGTATAAATAGCACTGGTGCCATATGATTGGGTTCATGAATGAGTGTTTCTTATAAAATGTGGCACGTATATAAACAAATGACCTGAGATTAAATCTGCATGTTTGTCCCATTTTGCATCACAGAAACATTTAACTTTATTCCCAAGTGATTTCCTGTCATTTAAAAAGCATCATTTGGGGAAATCAGGATGTTTGTAGTATAACCATTTTACAGAAAAAATACAAAAACACCAGCAAAATATCCACAGTCGCCATTTCATGGTAACATTAATTATATTAATTTGGTTACTAAATCATTTTACACATTAACAAAGCTCAAGTGAAGCAGCATACACTAGACACCAGCATTTTTATCTTCCAGTATGAACAGCAAAAGGCAAAATCACTTACAAACACAAAACATTTATAAATACACAGGAAAAGAGAAGGTAAGGTATTTTTTCTACAAATGATACACAATGGCTCAATGTTTCTAAATTTCTTTCTTAATCACTGACTACTGTAGTGTCATTTCCATTTTTGCCTCATCTTGAAAAGATCAGTCTGTTGAAGTTCTTAACCAGTGCTTAGCATAACAGCATAGCATAACTATTATTTATCAGGGCATGTTGATGAGTAGCAGCAAATACTGTACTGCAAACATCATACACACACACACACACACACACACACACACAGTTTCAAACAAGAAATCAGCACCACTGTGAACAGTACCTCCATAAGAATGAAGCGTGATTGCACTGAAGAGGTGCATACATAATAGCAAACGACAGAAATACAATGTATTGGAAATGTTTATACAGTTATATAGAGGTGTAATTTAATACATAATTCCAACTGAACAGAAAATGTGGTCTAAATAAATACAAATATATTTAAAACAGAAAATTCACAATTCATTTTTTGTTAGAAGAGTTCAAAGGGCATCTGATTAAGATTAAATTTGTGCATCGGGAAAACAAGTTTATACTTTTAAAAACAGCCTCAAGCAAGTTGTCACATATGAGGCTTAAATAAATGTCATGAAAAACAAATTTCTTGGAAAGAATCATGATCAGACACCAAATATAATATCTGCACAATTGGGATTAAAATCTCTCCATTGCGTATCTTTAGTTAAGGCAAACTATAACTCCAGGCATGAGGTGAAGGGAATTCTCCAGTTTTCCCATAATTTCCAGGATATTTTCCAGTTTTTTTCCAGTGTTTCCAGTCTTTCTCAAGGCATAAATATAGGTTTCATATTTAATAAAAAATAAATAAATAACCAACCCTATTGGTTTAGGCCAAGCCAACTTTGTGTTTAAATCCGAATATAGATACAGATACAAATATTTGGAACAGTAAACAGATACAGATACAAAGAGCAACCTTGTGTTACATACTGTACCTACCCTCAGAAAAAAGGGTATTAAACCGTACTTTTACACCGTCACTGGGTCACCGAGGTGGTACACATACATTTAGTGTGTATCAGTTACCTGGAAAGATATATTTGGTGTACTGTATATCTTTAAATCTTTGCTGTAAAGACTATTTATGTGCCTTACGTATTATGTGCCATACTGTATTTTAGGTTTTATTTATTTTTCTTTCAGTTCGAAGTGAAAGATACAATAAAGGATACTAAAGTTGTACTACTGAAGGAAACAGCAACAAGAAAGAATAAAGTTTGATACTATTTTTTCTGAGAGTGAGAGTACAATGAAAATTCATCCTGGTGTCATTTTACACCAAGCATTTCAGCGGTTTTGAGAAATATTTTAATTCACCTTAATCAGCTTTTAGTAAATCAGCTGTTTCTGATGTAAACCTTTTCTCTCAAAGCACTTATCATAAATGTGTTCTGATTCTCTACATACAAAATAAAATGCACTCAAATTCTTCACATTAAAGCTGTCGTGATGTGGTTAAGGAATTAAGTAAACATGCATTGACTGTATAAATAACAGTCGATGTTTTCTGAATATACGCTCACAGTCCACTTTATTAGAAACATCTGTACACCTGAACATTTATACAATTATACAATCGGCCAATCGTGTGGTACAGTGCAATACTGTACGTAGAATCATGCAAATACAAGTCAAAAGCTTTAGTTCATTTTAACATCAGAATGATGAGGAGATGTGATTCCTTTGACTTTGACCTGTTTGAGCAATTGCTGATCTCCTGAGTCATACACAGTTTTCTATAGACTTTACACAAAAAATACAAATCCACTGAACAACATTTGTGTGAGTGTTAAAACACCTTGTTGATGAGTTCAGTGGAGAATAACCAGAGAATGCTATGGTAACTCAGACAGCCAGTCTTTACAATTGTGACGAGCAGAAAAGCATCTCAGAATGCACAACATGATGCATCTTGAAGTGGATGGACAGAACAGCAGTAGATCACATCCATATGACTGGCCTATTAGATAATTGCATAAATGAGGTGTACAGGTATACAGTATTGGATTCTGTTATTTGTAAATTATTCCTGAAAATCACTCAGCCAACTATTTCAGTCAATATCCTTCTAGCTAGGTTTCAGTCATTCTCTCAGATCATTTGGTTCTTCTGTGAGATCATCCAGCTCTGTTGAAAAATGCTCTGTGCTCTCAATCATGGATGTTTCTTTTGCAGTGCTGTAGGTTAGGGCCACGCTATAGGCTGTTTGCTTGGCCTGAGCCTTCAAACTGCATCTGCAAAGCCTCTTAAAGGAGGCGCGGAACTTCTGTGACATGGCATTATAGATAACAGGATTGATGGCACTGTTCAGGTACACACAGGTGCGACAGAACAGCAGGAACCAGGTGTCCAGGTAAGCCTGCTGGAGGAAAGAGTTGACCACCACCAGAGTGCGGTAAGGCATCCAGAGCACGGCGAACAGAACCACCACCACTGCCAACATCTTTATCACCTGACATAAGATAAAAAACAACATGACTGCCTTATAGCATGCGTAGGAGACAAACTAGTGGCTACACAAATAAAAGAGTTTTTTTAGAGTTACATCTTCTTTGAATTCTACAACAGTTCTACATGAAACCTTCTCTAATAGAAAAATGCTGTTTTCTCAGGATTAAAAAAAAAAAAAAAATCTGCATTGTACACTGTACCACAGAACCTTTAAGGGTTCTAGGTCTAATCTTTCTTTTTTAATGTAGTGATGTACCTATGTTGTAACAATGCTGTTTTTGCACCAGAAATAAAAAAAAATAAATAAAACGATTCCCTTAATGTCCTGTACTGTTCTGTACTACTGTTTTTCTTACTTCAAAAAAAAAAAATAAAGCATATTGAGCAGAAGAGTTCATTCCTCAGTGTGAAGCCATTTAGTTTAGCCAGCATTTCTATCAATTATTAGCTGGCTGCTGTACCAAAATAAGTAATCAATGCACAGTTCCTGAAGCACATCTATTTTGAACTACAGGGTTCTTGTATACAGTAGTGTACACCTTATACTCTAAGTCTTTTATCTAAAGGTTCCACTTCATATGTTATTTATATATGATCTGTTCCACATACAGGCCACGTGTTAATCACATATGATATGATATCTTCAGATGTGATTTTTCATGTTTTTCATGATCACATTCTTCACATGCTGTTGACTGTGTTCACATTAGGTTAGATGTACAGTCTGAGGGCATACCTGTGAAATACAAATGTGACTAATTCAAATGTGTTTTTCTTCTAATGTGATTACATGTTACTCAGATAATGTGTGAAAAATGAATTATCACATCATAGAGGTTGTTGTACACCTTGATGCTTGTGTGAGACTCACCTGCCTGCGCGAGGCCGCCGTGGTGCTCGAGCACTGAACTGAGTGTTTAATACCGGAACCGTACTGGCCGTTCTTCACCTTCTGTTTCGGTAACGCGTTCAGGAACAGGATTCTCCCGATGAGTCCGTACAGGATGGTCGCGAGCGCGAGAGGCAGCACGAAAAACACGCCGAAGTCGAAGAAGTATATGGGTAAATAAAGTTCCCTGGACACTCTGTAGGTGCAGGTCACGACGGTCACGTCGCTGTACACGACCTCTTGCGTGTCGCTCAGGTAAAACCACATAACGCAGTAGAGGGACGTGAAAAGCCACACGGCAAGGATGATTCTTTTGGCACGCGCGTACGTGCACAGTGACTGCGCCTTGATCGGGTGGCAAATGGCTATGTACCTCTCCACCGTGAACGCAGTGATGGAGCACGACGACGCATTGATACCCAGGTACTGGAAATAAGTGATGCCGAGGCAGCCGGTGTGACCGAACACCCACGAGCCGTACACACTGTCCGCGACGCTCGGCAACCCAGCAGCCGTCAGCACGGTCAGATCCGCCACGGCCAAACTCACCAGGTAGCAGTTGGTCGGTGTGCGCATGTGCTTCGTAGTGAGCACCACTAAGATGACCATCACATTCCCGACTATCCCAATTACGCAAATGGTGAAGACCAGAAGAGCGCTGATTACCTTGTATCCTAATCTGTGGTCCGTCCAGGGGCCCAGCGTGTGGTTGGTTAAAGTTAAGTTCTCCATTTATTTACGCAAAAAAACCCGTGAAGCTAGATATATATTTACAGCATCTTACTTGCGACTCCTAAGCGCGGCTCAGACTTATTTTAGATGAAGTAAAGTTCATTTCTGTTGTCTTATATAAAAAAATATGTAAGACTGTAAGACTGAAGTGTTTTGTGCTTGTTTTAGCACTGGTTCCTAATTTGTGCGTTTTCTAATGGACGAAGCAAAGCATGCAATAAATAAGTTGGGAAAAAAATGCCTGCTAAAAGCAAAGAGGTTCTTGGGCATGTGAGTGTTTCATCAGGCACCGAAGAACTACTCTCTCTCTCTCTCTCTCTCTCTCTCTCTCTCTCTCACACACACACACACACACACACACACACACACACACACACACACACACACACACACACACACACACACACACAAGTCTCTGGTAGTCAGCAATTAGAGCGTTGAATTCCGTCTCCCTATTGGCTGACTCATTCATGCGCAATACAGACGGTGTGCGTTCTAGGACGCATTGCAACTCAATCAAAGATTGATTTTAATGACTCCCACTTTCATTCAGTATAGCAACTTCCGGAGTCTGTACGTTCTCTTGCATCATAAAACTTGTATAAATCTTTTTTTCTTCTTCTTTTTTTGCTTATTGCAGCCAGAAGCAAATTATGCCCAATCGATGAAACCAATCCTTTGGATGGACGCAAAATGATCAATACACTGCCTGTCGCATCGAGCGTCTTGCTTCCTCAATTAGACTTTAACGATCTCCGTTCACTTAATTGGTTAATATAATTTTTCTTTGACTACAACGAAGAATTTACTGCTTTATATGGGTCAAAAATTTGACCTGTTAAATATAATAGTGTAATAGCTATATGGCTGTTTCTTGGTTTCTATACCTGAGTTGATTCAAACCCCCAAACACACACAGCAGTTCCAAAGCGTTGTGATGACCAGAAGGGGAACTCATATTTCCTACATTCCTAGAACTGGTTACTGTTTTACATTCATCAAGCAGCACATTTAGCCTGTGTGTGCAAATAAATACACGAAGCTTGCTATTTATTAGAGAAAAAAAGTAAATAGGAAAAAGGTACTTTTAATACTCTCATCAATTCCTGTCCTCAGTCTCCAAGTTAAACTACATGGCAAAATGTTTGTGGACACCTAACCATCACATGTAAGCTTTGAATATCCCAGATTTATTTCTATGTAATAATATTTACTGTTACAGTATCACTAGATTTTGGAGTGTGGTTGAAGGGATATGTGTTCATTCGACCGCAAGAGTATTAATGAGGTCAGGCACCGATACTGGGTGAGGAGGTCTGGGGTGCAGTCAGCGTTCCAGTTCATCCTAAATGTAAGGTTGAGGTCACTCGAGTTGTTCGACACCAGCCTTGGCAAACCAGGTTTTCATGGATCTTGCTTTTGAGGGGGACTTACATGTTAGAACAGGTCTTGGATCTAGAGCATACAGAGACTTATTATACAAGAGGGTGCTTTCAGCTTTGTGGTTAAAAATTTTACGTTTATGTCATTTGGCAGACGCCCTTCTACAGAGCGACTTACATTTATCTCATTTATACAGCTGAGAAATAGTGGGTTAAGGGCCCTGGTCAGGGGCCCACGAGTGGCAGCTTGGTGGACCTTTGATTCAAACATATAACCGTTCGATCAGTAATCCAACACCTTAACCACTGAGCTATAACTTACCTCAAACACATGGGTGTGATAGTCAGGTGTCCACAAATCGTTGTCTATGAAATGTGGGTAAATGAAATTCTTAAGTAAGAATGTTATTGTGTTATAAACAAACATCCTTAAAATATACTTAAAAAGTCTTAGTTTGCACCTTCTGAAATGCTGTGATAGAATAATTAATGGTGCTTGCAAAGCAACATTCTTACTATCCTGCATACTCTTCCGGACACTTTTTCGGCGTGTAACTTGTCCCGCAGCTTTTGTCCTAGACCCATGAATGACGTGTCAAATCGACCGGCTCATTGCGGAGAGGTGTGCTATGACTTTTATAAGCGATCCGAGTACCGGTACTTCCGGTACTGGGTCTCAAAGTCCTGAAGTTTTCTTCAGGAAATGTACATTCTAGTATTACATTTTACTATCTTAATCTCCAGGAACCAGCAATGAGTCTATACTCACCTCCTTTACTGCTGCATTTTCTTTTAGTTTTATTGGTGACACTGAATAATTCAACCTTATTAAAAAGTGTTCCTCAAGGGTTCAAGACATTAGGAACACTTCCTAATGATTAGACCTCTACATAGGACCTTTAAAGCTTTTCCCAGGGGCAAAAGTCCAAGTACCCTTGAGGGTTTCTTTTTCTTCTTAGAATGTAGTAACTACTGAATAATTGGCTTTAACAATAATTTAAGAAAAGTCTTTGTGTTTAAGGGGATAAATGTCCCGGAAATTAGGACAGGTAAATAGATTCAATCAGCTTTTTTTTTTTAGCAAACCTGGGTGTAGAGCGTGATTACTTGTTTTCTTTTTCTTGCGTCTTATGTAATCTATCATGCCATTCACTCACTTGTGTGAAATTATTCTCACGTTATCCAAATGATTTACAAAATTTGCCAAAAATGTTTTGACACATATTGAGCTGATTTTTATGTATAATTAACTTATGTGAGATTGCAGAGTTGGGGTGGCACGGTGGCTTAGTGGTTAGCACGTTCGCCTCACACCTCCAGGGTTGGGAGTTCGATTCCCGCCTCCGCCTTGTGTGTGTGGAGTTTGCATGTTCTCCCCGTGCCTCGGGGGTTTCCTCCGGGTACTCCGGTTTCATCCCCCGGTCCAAAGGCATGCATGGTAGGTTGATTGGCATCTCTGGAAAATTGTCCGTAGTGTGTGAGTGCGTGAGTGAATGAGAGTGTGTGTGTGCCCTGCAATGGGTTGGCACTCTGCCCAGGGTGTATCCTGCCTTGATGCCCGATGACGCCTGAGAGGCACAGGCTCCCCGTGACCTGAGGTAGTTTGGATAAGCGGTAGAAAATGAGTGAGTGAGTGAGATTGCAGAGTTTTTCTGTTTGTCCAGCATAGTAGATGTGAGAGAGGTTCTCCTCCTCACCAACTGTGATGATGGCACAGAGACAGCTCAGATAATGACTGCATTTCTGCCAAATCTCTAGACTTTTAATTGGGATGTTAATGGAGTAAGAGGTTTTATTCTAGCATTCAGTGGTGAAATTCAGCTGGCAGAATTAGCATGATTAGGCCATTGTTTATTTTTTTGGATGACTAGTAGACATTTTCTTTAAAAAATCTTATTTAAGGATTTTAGAGAGGCAAAAAGCATTAAACATGTCTTCTGTTCATGAATATACATGAGTGAATTTTTTAACTGACCAATAAAAACCCGAGCAATACTGTATGTGTACATGTTAGCAGGTACACACTAGCTAGCAGTTACATTACTAACATTAACATTAGTTACATTCAAGAGTGCTTCAATTTGACCCTTTGTAGGATAAATAAAAGGTTTGATGTTGTACTACAAGGTAGCATTCGCTTTTAGAAAGAGTTGAAGTTCAACCCTTTTAGGCAGCATAAAAAAAACAAACCACTAACTTACCAGTAACTAACCAATGAATCCTTTGTTTAACCTTAATAACCACTGGAAATAATCTGAAGCTTAAAACTAAAACCACAAACCAGTCTCTAGGGTTTGTCACTTTGGAACATAAAATACTGCAAAGTCTTCTTGAATGCCAGTACAGTACAATGCCAGAATGGTTTCCCTATCAGAAAGCTGTCAGAAACCTATTTAAGAATAAATTCTTCTTAACCCCATTAAGAAAAAAAGCTTTGCAGTTGAAAAGGTCAAATCTAGACGTTAATACATTCTTTAGCTTCGTCTCTCTGGGGAAATCCTTAAGCGTTCTATGTAGAATTTCACTACAGAATGGTTTCCCCATCAGAAAGCTATACCGATTGAACCCATCTAGGTTGAAGCATATAATACACACAAACCGGAAGAACCACTGGAAGTGCCTTTTCTTTATGTGCATTGTCTCAAGAAGAAAAGCGTAAAATTGAAAAGGTTAAATCTAGAACCTTAAGGCATTGTTTGTGTTTGCTTCTCTTGAAAAATCCTTAAGCTCCTTATGTACAGTGCTAGAACAATAGTTATTACCTCTTTAAGTTAGCAATGATCCATTGTCCTTCTGAAGAACTGTTGAAAAATCCTTGCAGAACAATTTCCTTCTCAGAAACCTGGATGAACATCTATTATATCTTAAAAAATTAGACCTACGTATAGATCCCTAAATTGTTTTGTATTTTCTCTACCTGGAGGAACATTTGAAGTTTCTGTAGAAAACCTTAGACCTAAATATTCAAAATGGTACTCCAATCTAATTCAAATATACAGAGGTTTAGTATTTTGATGTGTAATGATGAATAAACAACAGGTATGAACAACAAAAAATATGCTTTGCTACCATCTTGTGTTCCAACAGAAAAATGACTCCTCTGAGGAAATGAAAGCATCCAATCAGCAGAAACTGAACCACAGGAACACACTGGCAGTGAGTTTTCTAACGCAGGACAGAACATTGTTTGAAATGATCAGGCTGATTTCCCCCATACTTTTTGTTGTTGCTATATATGCTCTGTTTCTTGCTAACAGTCCTAAGTGGAGCCTCAGGGATGCATTTACAGAAATTTAGCAATTTGGTGTCTTTTACTTTTGCATTAAATGCCAAAAAAAAAAAACGTTTTAATTTTGCAGTCATTTGTTGTTCAGAGCTGTTTTCTTTTACTGATATTAATGTAACAGCCATCAACTCTGAATATATTAAACTTCTGTTCTCATAATGTAATGGCAGGCAGCTGAGTCATACCCAATATTTACTGTCTTAAGTGGTTCTCAATCATGCAGATTTACAAGCTCTTTGGAGGAACAGTTTCAGAGGCAGTATATTAAGGGAAGGTCAGATGAAGCCCGGTGGCTGTGTGTTCATACAGGTCCGTTCTGGCTTATTTCGAGGCCAGTCATAAACAACATCCTCTGTGCTGACCCTACCCCCTCTACCACCTGCAAATCCTTAACTGAGCGTAGTGAGTAATCTAAGTACTGTAGCTATTAATGCCTGCTTTGTAATGGAGATATCCTCTGAGATACCTGTAGGTGTAATGAACCAGCTGAGACTAGGGATGAACAGTAAATGAACACAGAGATGACCAAATACAGGTGAATATCCAAATAACAGAAGTAAACACAAACCATTGAGAAAAATAATACTACGCTAGGCTAGGCTATTAGAAAGCAGGAAGACAGAACAAGTGACAGAAGCAATAGAAATACCCCATATATACATTTATATATTAAAATTTTATTTATCACATACATAACCATACACAGTATGACATGTTGTTAAATGCTTGTACGACTGACTTCCCATTAGAGAGAGGAAAACAAGTTAAATCCGTTAAAGTGTAAAAAAAATTGTAAAAATGAGTAAGAAAATCAAATCAAATAAAGTGTATATATAGTACATAGCTATAATGTACGTGTTAACAGGAACTAACTTGTATCACAGATATTCCACAATTAAAAAAATCTAAAACAAAAACTATAACTGGTTAAAGAATTTTGAAATTGTTCTTTAATAAATAAACAGGTTATATTTCTTATATCAGCCCACTGTGTTCTGTTCCTTACTGCTGAAAAAGGTTTTGTCCTCATAAAACTGATCTATTTGTCCATTAAGGTCGTGTGGTCGAGTGTTTTCCCCTAAAGGCAAACTATGAGTGAAATTATAGGATGTTACACCACTCATAAAGGTTTATGCAAGTCACATGATTGGCCATATCTGTGCAATGTGTTCATATTGCTTTCATTTCTAAAATGTTGTTATTTTAAATGCAACAAATGTTCAGCTATATAAAATGTCAATAAATGATTTCTTCTATCTTTGCTTCATTGCTGATGAAGTATCTTGTATCATAGATTTTTTTGGATAAAAATATATTTTAAACATTTATATCAGATTAATCACATGATGAACATTTGAACTTTCCAACAATTCAATAAAACTTTTTCACAGTTTCATACAGTTTTGCACAAGTGGGCTGTCTGGTGAATAGCTGAGAAGAATTAGATATTAACCAGATTTAATCTAGTTTAGTGGGGGGCACGGTGGCTTAGTGGTTAGCACGTTCGCCTCACACCTCCAGGGTCGGGGTTCGATTCCCACCTCCGCCTTGTGTGTGTGGAGTTTGCATGTTCTCCCCGTGCCTCAGGGGTTTCCTCCAGGTACTCCGGTTTCCTCCCCCGGTCCAAAGACATGCATGGTAGGTTGATTGGCATCTCTGGAAAATTGTCCGTAGTGTGTGATTGTGTGAGTGAATGAGAGTGTGTGTGTGTGTGCCCTGTGAAGGGTTGGCACTCCATCCAGGGTGTATCCTGCCATGATGCCTGAGATAGGCACAGGCTCCCCGTGACCCGAGGTAGTTTGGATAAGCGGTAGAAAATGAATGAATGAATGAATCTAGTTTAGTGTGAATTATAAACTATTGTTATATGAAGTCTTAAAATAATAATTGCACTCTGTTTTTTCTATAAACGATGTATGACCTTTGAGATGGACATAAAGACAGAATGATAGTAAGAGGTACAAGTCCTTAGTGCCTTGTGCCTTAATTTTAAGTGTACTTTGCAAAATGTGATAGATAGACATATGTAAAATGATAGATATCTAGTATTCTGAGCTGTAGTTGCTTCCGAGTGTCCTAGTCTAACCTACACTGTGCTTTGCTGCTCCGGCATTTTCCTCAGCTATTCTTAGCATTGCTTTGTTCCAAATTCAGAGAAGATCCATCAGCAGAAATGCCATATCAGACCATGTGGTAAATAAACACAATGTGTCTCAAAACTCATAGAACTCATTTATCACATCTTATTTCTTACTGTAGCAAGCTCCAAGCAAATCTTTAACAGGCTTAAACTTCAGCAAATGTTCTTCCATTAACTAAAACAGGATGTACATCATTTATATTCACACATGCTCACATGTGTCATGTCACTGATGAGTACATTGTGACCCAGAACAGAAAGAACAGAATGGATGAAGATGCACAAACAAATTATTAATGCTAACTGAAGAACTTCAGGATTCGTGTAAGGAGTTGATGAATGATTTTATGACCATGGATACCTTGGATAGTTAGGGTTTTTTTTTTTTAGCTTCCTAGAACTAAACAGGGGATATTACTTCTTAAAGGATTCTACACGAAAACATTTGTAAGTATTTCATGTTTGTGTTGTAAGGTGTCAGGATACAATCAATATACATCAATATCAGACAAAAGTATTTTTTTGACTTGTTGTTCTCCCAGATCGACAAGTCAAAAACACTTTTGTCTGATATTGATGTATATTGATTGTATCCTGACACCTTACAACAGAATTCAGCATAAATGCTTTAAGATGAATTCTGCAATAGATTATTTGTCTAACAGCAAGAAACCCATTTTAGGTCATTTTCAGGTCATTTCATGAATAAAATCATGAATGGTTTGCACATATGGGGTCATGTTGCTACCATATTCATCTTCACTCTGGGTCTCCATCCTGTCTTTAAATGCAGCAGTAGGCTCAGCATATTGGACGTGTTATAATCCTCCAGCCCTCCTGCCTGGACAGAACAGGTTTTCTACATACAGGACCTTGTGTTACTGTTGAGGTACCCATCACTATCTCAGTGTGACCAGATCTATAAAATATGTTGTCTAGTATATGTGAACCTATGAAAGGTTTTATGTCTCTAAGGCCAAGAGCATTAAACCTGTCCTTGACTAATCTGTCACGGATGAATGCATTGTGTCGAAACCAATAAATATTTGAGATGATCAGCTGTACTGCCAACCTGCCGAGACCTCACTGGCAGTCAGGATACTGATAAAGAGCTTCCTTCAGTGTCTCGGCAATGTGTGTATCAAACATGCCAGCTTGTAGGATACTAGTGGACAGATTTTTTTTTTCTTTCTGTAAAATTTGAGATTTTGAAACACAGGCAAACTGGACTAGTCTGTGGTTATGGCAAATTATGCTTTGCACTAAAGGGCATTGTGTTGTAGTTATGGTGTTGTAGTGTGGTTAGATTTCAGGTAAATCTGAATCTTAATAAACACAAACCTTTTTAATTCGATTTTTCATGCAAACTATGTGTCACATTTGTAATGGTGAAGCCAGGTTGTACTGAGAAATTGTGATTCAAGTTTTACAAAGAGTGCAGCATGAATTTGTGCATGAACTGCTTTACTGTATTTCCTTTTGGGGCATTTTTCCAACCCTTTTTCCCCCCTAATATATTCTTCGGTCACATCCTACCTACAGGACAGCCCATCTCTTTCATACACCAGCTACGAAGTAGGACACCAAAACCAACCAATTGCATATCCTGTGCTGCACAACATCAGCATCATCAGCCCACTTCTACATACATAGAATTTGAACATACATGAACTCACAGACACCCACGATTTGCTATATCGGTGTGATTGACAGATGAGCACAGCCAGAGAGTTTTGCTCTCTTTGATACTTAGTCTCGAATAGCTGTGACATCTTAGACCTCTGATCTCTATATGACCTACAGAGAGATCTGCAGATATCTGTATGATAGCGTGAATGCTTTTCTTCTGCACTACACAGAAGCCTCTTAGTGTGGTTATGTTTATGTTTCACTTTATGCCTTTCTTTTGATTGTAGTCTTTTCTAGTCCTGTCTGTCATTGGTTAGTATTATCTGTTTTTGATTAGTTTGTCTGTTTATACCCTGTTGTTTTTTAGCATATTTGGAATGTCTTGCCAATTGCATCATACATTTCTGAGCCTGGTGTTTCTCAGTTTCTTGTCCCAGCTACCTTTTTAACATTGTTTTGGCTTTATTCATTTAGCATTATGGTTTTGATGTTTTCTGCATGTGTTTAGCCCCTGTCATAGTATTTTATTACATTTTTTGGAATTTAATCAAATCAAGCCCATGCTAACTTTACTCACTTGCATTCTACCTTATTCTCTAAAATATTGAATGTTTCACTGCTGCGCCGCTTTGTGCTTACATGCACAGCTAATAAAACCTTCTCTGAACATACGCACTTGTTTATTCCAGAAATCGAGATTCATTTCATCATTGGTTTAAAGAAGTACCTCTGTGTATATGTTCCTGTCTGGCTTTGTGCGATCTAATCTGAGGCATGTGAAACACATGGTGTGTCACTGTTGACAGTTGAGATATCTTTTGATAAACCCAGTCTGAACATTCTGTGGGTTATACCTGTTTCCGTGTCTGTCGGAGATTTTGCCTCCCTGTGTGTATATTTCACTTCTTCTGCACACTACACACAGCTGTGTTCCTCCATCTAGGTCAACGAATCCAGTGGAGAATATTACTGCTGTCACCAACAGGAGTCCAGGCCTGGTTTATGTCCCAGGTTTGTTACGTGAGTCATCCTGTTACGACTGTGAGTGTGTGTTTATGTGTGTGCAGGAAAGCATGAGAGAAAAAAAATCATTTTTTTCAGTGATTTTAAATTCATTCTCACTAAATGTTTAACTGTAGCAAAAGGTGATAATCATTCCCACGCTTGTGCATTTCATTGTTGCATCTGTTCCTAGGCTGACATTTATCATGTAGGGAAAAGAGAGGAGCAGTGAGACATAAGATTATTACTTACGGCATCCTTGTGCTACGCATGACTGGCCTGTGTCAGTCTAAGCGTGGGGGGTCATTGTAGTGCCATGGGAAATCACAGATAGATGATATAAAGCTCCTTCACAACAAGAGACTTTAGAGTCTTGTGACATATTAGAAACCAAATGAGAGATGTTATCGCTCCAATTACTGTCTGAAAACCATTGTATATTCCCATAAGGCCATATTTTGGCTGCATCAGCAGTAGTCTTCTATATATAGATGCAAAAATACAGTGGATATAAAAAGTATACACACTCCTGTTAACATAGCAGGTTTTGGTGATGTACAAAAATGAAAGCAAGATGAAAAGCAAGACTTTATTGTGACAACACAACGTATTAATTAAAGTGAAAAACAATTTGAATGATTTTAGAAAAAGAAAACATGTACACTGTATGCATTTACACATATACACTATATAAGTGTACACTATATATAAACATGTATATTATATAAGTGTACACACCCCTAAACTAAGTTAGTACTTCAATCTTATAATGGCATTCAATCTGCTTGAATAACAGTCAGTTTGGCAATTCATGAGATTTATTGTACTATACTTCTTTGGTATTCTAACTATCAGATTGTCTGGCCATCTCCAGTGCTTCAAGTTAACCCAAAAAAGTTAGTTTCTGTAAATTAGTTTCAGATTCAGCTGTCATTTTAACAGTGGTTGGGTTTTAGTCATATGCAGCATTTGTGACTTTTCACTGGCTTCAAGCCAGACTTCCTCCAAATAAAAAAAATTGCTAAACAAAAAGTTCCAACATTTTTAATAATAATAAAAAAACTAAACTCTTTTGTCCATTGTTTAATCTATACTTTAAGTGGACATAGTTTGCTTATTCGGTCTACCTTCGGTTTTTCCTAAATATGGAGGAAATGAATGATAGACTAAATGAAGCACCAGAAACTGTATTTCACATGAACCCTCTCAACCATTGACAAGGTGTTATGGCGCATTTTGTCCATGTACATTGTTTTTCAATTGCCAGCCTTTTCTCAGTGTCAGGTTGGAATACTGGCATTTTAGTTGAGTGACACTGAGATTTCATTTGCACTTAGAGCCTTTTCTTGGTCATGATTACAGATCCTATAACAGGAACATTGAGCTATAGGGGAACACACCTTTGTGAGGATGCCAGACTATCCGAGTACAATCACACACTTATTCACACCTTGCAATACTCATTTACAACTCAGTCACACCTAGAGGAAATCTAGTCTGGCCAATCCACCTACTCACATGTTTTTTTTTTGTGGGTGAGAGCAACATGGAAAAATGTAAGGAAACCCAGGCAGAACATGTAAAATAGCAAACAGACTGGAGTCTGAACTTAAACAAGGGACTCTGGAGCTGTGTGGCATCCCACTACACACTGAAACACCATGCCATTATTCCACCATGCAAACACATACCATATCAGGGTCACTGCTTTCCTCAGAATGTTGCACCATCAAAATAATATGATGTATGTGTTTGTTCAGTTGTGGTTCTGTGGTGTCCGTTTCTAATGGTGTAGATGCCGACAGATGAGCCTCAGTTCATAATCAGGTACCAAGAAAGTCACCTTTAAGTCTACATAATAAACTAGAAAATAAGTGTAAAGCGAGTGATAAGTGCATATTTAACTATTTGGTCTTTAAGTATATTAGTAAGTATTTTGTTAATTCTAATAATTATCAAGACCTCATAGAGAAAACTATTGTTCTACAAGTCTTTATTTTGTTGGCGGTGTAAGCCTAGAAACAGCGCACAAAGTACTAAAGCAACATTTGGACCCCGATCATGTACTGGCTGCATTTGGTGGATGTGAAAAATGGGTGCAAATGGGAAATTTTCCCCTACACGTGAGTGAATGAGTGATATTTTATTTCGTTTTTTTAACGACTTCCTTTCTTATTCCTGCGAATCGGAGCTCTCACTTCCAGTGTGCACAGAAGGAAAAAAAAAAAAGAAGAGAAGTCAATTCATCAGCGCGGAGGAAGAGGAGGAGGAAGAGGAGGCGGTTGAAGGAACACACCACTGCTTTTTTCCCCTTCCTAATTACTTGACTACTGACGATGACAAGGCAGAGTCACGCACATTGCCAGGATGGAGTAGATCATTTCTGTTAAGATTTATTTATTTATTTATTTATTTATTTATTTACTCGTCCAGGTCGCGGTTTGTATTTCATAAGATTATGAAGATGCTGAAGATCAGAAAACATCAACAGCCCACTGTACGATTGCGGAAAATACAAGGGAATAAAGGCAGCTAGTCATGAAGAAGAAACGCCACATGGGAAATGTTGCTGATGGTAGGAGGAGCCACTTTTTTCCTGGTGTTTTTTTTTTTTTTTTTTTTTGTTGCATGATGTTGTGTATTAGTTCAGAATCAAGTTGGGCGTGAATAAAGGAGCTTAACACCTTATTTTGAAAGGATTAAAACTAGATACACAACTACCTACACGATTAACAGATTCGAGGACATTAAAGAGCACAGAACTGATTAAAAATAGCGCAAATGTTCTGATTTTTGTTGTGGGTTTTGTTTTAGATGACAGAGAGATGAGAAGAGCTGATTAAAAGGCATGGCTGAGCTCAAGATCCTATATCCTGGTCCTTTAAATTGTCAGATTGTTAACAGGGACCTCGAGTGGACTGTGCAACACGAAAAAAGTTATTATCCAGTATGCACGGATGAAGCGGCTTTATTAATCGAGCGCCGCTGCGAGGCTGAACCGGAGGCGCGCGCGCGAGGACAGAATGGCTTTTCAGCACCACGGACAGAGCCTTCGCTTCTCCACCAGTGGGGAAGTGATGAAGAACTTCACGTGTGTCATGATGAGGAGTTTGAAACAGGGTTTTCAGAGATAACCGACGTCGAAATACGCATTCAGGACCCAGAGAGCAACTGTGAACACTTAAGCTCCTTCTGTGATCCGGATCTCTCTGATGATGATTTTGAAGCAGATCAGACTGAAAAGTCGGCTGATTACGGCTTCATTAGCGCAGTGACTTTTTTGGTGACCGGGATGTTTCTGGTGGTTGTTTCTTACATGATCCCTCGTGACGTCAGAGTGAGTCCAGACAGTGTCTCAGCACGGGAAATGGAGCGTCTGGCCATCGAGAACGCCCGGGTAGGCGCACACCTGGACAGATGTGTAATTGCCGGTCTTTGTCTCCTGACTTTAGGTGGTGTAGTTCTCTCCACCTTACTCATGATCTCCTTGTATAAAAGCGAGATGGACAGACGGCAGGCTTTTGCGAGCTCTAAGCACTCAGCCAAACTCTATGGGTCTATTCATTTTAGAGGTGTAGGTAATCAAAACAGTGTACCTTCACATCTGTCTCTGGATGAGGATGATGCAATGATTGAAATTTCAAGCTGAATCCTGTATTTCTGTAACTATGTCTGGTATTTGACGTTGGTTAACCCCTAATTATTCAGTTATTTACATATAGAATCATATTCGTCAGTAACTACAACAAAATATTCAGTAACTACATTGAAATTCATAGGAAACATATGTAGTTATGAGTGTGGGATATGTTTGTCTGGGAGATTAACTTATTATTAATTCATTAATTACTGTGAATTCAGAGGTACAATTATGCCTCAGTTTCCCAAATGATCATGAATAAATGGTAAGGTGAACATCACACTGAACACTAAACTTGTTAAAATGATTACTCGAAAATACTTTTGGGAAATTGGAGCAACAGGACTAGAGAACTCCAGAAGGACATGAACACTGTGGTATTTTTCAATCGTGTGTATCACTTAACAACACCCTTGCATGAAACAGATCCTTATGACATGCTTTTTTGTTGTAACAGTTGCATTTATTGGTTGCATCTATAGCATACAATGTGTGATCAAGTCAGTTTGTGCAAATACACATGCAGTTCTTTTTTATATGTAATCTTATGATAGCAGTGGTGCATTTCTTGTTGGGTAATTTTATATGACAGCTTGTCATCATTTAAATGCGGCATCTCCAAGTAAAATGAGCCTTTGCATTTGCATGTACATAATCAATGTGTACACATTTATGTACTCAGTCTGAGTGGTCTTGAGTAGCCGACATTAATAAACAGAGGATGCAGTTACTGTTAGCAGATGTCTCTCTTGAGCAAACACACACACACGCACAAACACACACACATAAATAATGTTACACTTACACAACTCAATCTAAGGTTCATCTGAATTACAAATAGTGTTAATGAGAGAAAAATTTCTTCATTTATTTTACAAAGTAATATCATGCTTATCTCTTAAATATTGTGGATACGATGGATTTAATGTGCTA
The DNA here is from genome assembly GCF_030014155.1 of Tachysurus vachellii. NCBI lineage: Eukaryota > Metazoa > Chordata > Actinopteri > Siluriformes > Bagridae > Tachysurus > Tachysurus vachellii. The sequence continues at coordinate 12,144,062 of NC_083480.1, forward strand.
TATTTTTTATGTTACTGGAAATCACATTTAAACAACCTTACAATAGTACTAGCTTGTAAATCTGGAATAAAAAATGCAAGGTCTCAATCTTGGGCCGGCACATCCAATCAAAATGTCCAGAGCCCAGAAAAAAAAGGAAAAGACACAGCTGTAAAATGTCAAAGAATATAAAAAAGGCAAAGGAATGATCCGGCATGGAGTGAAAATGTTCATAAAATGTCAAACGCTAACATTAATCTTTTTTTATGGTTAATACTGGCTGAGAAGAGCTTCCTCTCTCATCAATGTCAAGCTGTTATATCTTCCTCGGTGGCCAGTCATCCTCACTTTAGGCTTAGTAAATATATGCTGAGAAGTCTCTGAACAAGCTGGAGCCTCTCTGGCTTTGCTCAGGAGTCTTGTGCAGTGCAGCTTTTTCATAATGAGAAACGCTTACTATGAGGCAGATTAAATTACCTCAATTTAAACAGCAAAACTGCTGTTCTGCCTCACGGGAGAATCCTCACACTGACTGCATCACAAGCGTACACACCACAGTGTCGTTTAATCTCTGCACACATGAAAAGTTTGCTTATGGGTACAGAACCATTTATGTGTTACACACAGATGTACTAAAAATTAAATAATTTTAATTCTAAATGATGCAAATATATTATGGGCTGCTAAAATATGTTTTTTTAGCCACCACCTCCACGCTATGGAACACAATAAATATACATATATAAACAATAACTTAAAAAAATTCTGAAAAGCAAAATATTTTTTAATAAAAAAAAAGAGTAGAGAAAGGACTAGAAAAATATTATGCACACATGCAAGTAGGCAGCAACAAATCAAACACAATCTGGCAGCTAAATATGAAAAAATAACTGAGAGAAAAACAAGAGAGCGAGAATACAAAAAGGAAAAACAATACGATGGTAAAATCTAGAGCACGAATGATACTGTGAAAGATGAGAAGTGGATTGGGCATGAAAGTTGTATATTGAACAGTAGGAAATATTGAGGTATTGGTGTGTTGTACAGCAAGGTGTGTTTTAGATGCTGTGTGTGTGTGTGTTCATATAACATGAATGTAACACAAGAAAGCCTGATGTTCTAAGGAAAATAGCTCTAAAATGCAGAATTTGCTCAGCCCCTTTTAAATATGCATGGCTTTGTCTGTATGGTGTATTTTTTTTCAAATGAAATTCCTAACAGCGTATGCAAGGCTTGCATCATGTTGCAATTTTCTTTTTCATCTTTCTCTCTCTTTCTCCCATTACTCAGTGCAATCAGCAAAGGCAGCTGCAAGCAGGAAATAAGATTGGACTGAATAATGGGGTCACTGCAGGTCAAGGACTTGGGTCTGCCCATTTGAAGAAATCATGCAAACGGAAAATGCCTACCGCGCACACACACACACACACACACACACACACACACACACACACACACACACACACACACACACACACATTTCATTCTATATTTATCTTGCTTTATTTCACATTTATTAACATTATTGACCAAGGCCAAGACCTACATGAGCACAGCTATTAGATCCTTGATGTTTAACAGCATGTTCAACAGAATGATGCTTGTTACCTCGGATTTTGTTGCATAGCAACAGTGAAAATAAAAGACAAGACAAAAGTCACTAGGAGGGATGGCCTTGAAGTGAAACCACATTGAGAATTTAAACCCATGTGCTGCTTAGCTGAATGGCAACGTGTGAATAGAGAATGATGCAAACTACATGAATGCACAGAGAAGAATCAGTAAAGGTTCTGGTTCATTATTAATCAATGTACAGTACATTATTCTGTAAGTATAGTGAAGGTGAAAAACTATATTTAGGCTGCTGTAGAGTGATGCATTTGAATATAAGTTCCACACATGGAAGAACCTTTTTTATACAGAATTATTTTTGTCACAATGAACTAAAGAGTCACTTTGTATTATTTAAATTTATCATCAGTCATGAACAAAAAAACTGAAAAAAAACCTAAAACTGATTTTTTAGCATGACATAGAATACAGAATGTGTAAGGATGTGTAGACCATTTATGGCTTACCTGCTAGAATCAATCAATCCGGATCACTTTCTTTTTTCCTCGCTCTTGACGTAAGTGCAGCTTATGTCATTTTCCTGAGAAACCACAAAGCTTTCAATCCTGATGACTTTAACATGTCCGGAAGTGTAGTTACATGTATAGCTGTCATGAGATGACTTCAGGGAATGTTAAATAAACACAACCCAGAAAACGTCAGCATATTAAAAACTACATGTGCTGTTGCTATAGAAACAAAAAGTGCATTAATATATACTTAGCTGCTGTAATAAAACATAAATCAACACCAATAGATCAGTATTGAAAATTTAACATTGAAGATGTGTTCGGTTTAACGATAATTTTTTTATAGGTCAGTCAGAAGACTGAATTATTTAATATTTTGCAATATTATTAATGCTGAACTGCAGTCTAAAATTGATAGTCATCCTCAAAGTGGCTTTTATTACAGTGGTCAGAGGTCAAAGTTTAATATCTGCTTAAATGTACTCCTTGAATCCAGCAATACCGTAAATGAAAATTGGTAAATGCACCCTACCAATAAAATTGGTAAATCTTCCCTTATTAGGTCACACTTACTAAATACTTTATTATTATTTTTATATAAAAACTCTTACTGAATTATATGATTATTTTAAAAGGGTTAACAGCATATTTTTAACTGTTCTATTTTTAGAACAGTAAATCTGAATTCATTTTATTTCCTAATAATTCTTTTTTTTTTTTTTTTTAAAAATCTACCACAGGAGCACCAGACTGTCAACCTTCATAGCATCTGAAAATTGTATGTCGATGATTTGCTCCTACATTTCGCAAAGCCTTAATTTCTATTTGATTTGCTTTTTTTTTCTCTTTGTGTGTGTGAAGCATAGTAGAAAGATTTATGCAATTTTTTTTTAATATCTAAGATTCTTAAGGTAAATTCATGCTGTATGTTTACCTCCTGAGAGAGTGAGAGAGAGAGAGAGAGAGAGAGAGAGAGAGAGAGAGAGAGAGAGAGAGAGAGAGAGAGAGAGAGAAAGAAGTGGGAGTTGTGCTATAGAAAGAAAAAACAACGAGCAAAAGAAAAGCTTTAAACACAGCACTTTTCTGAGTGAAACACAAATCATCCTGAGGTTTTTTCTTTTTTCTTTTTTTTTTTAAACAATATGACTTTCTAATGCAAATTTTTTATCCTTTTAATGCTAGGGGAAAAATCTTCCAAGACTTTTTTATCTCCATTTCATCACCGTTCCTACTCATGTGAACAGTGTCATGCTGAATAGTGAGTTAATGAGCATCAGCTGTGATTGGGCTCTTATCACCCACACACCCGTGTCCTTTTGTGGCACTGCTGTCCTGTTCAAGTGCACACAGATCACATATCCATAGAAACCAAGTCCCCTTGTTGCTAAGGAGAAAGCTCGATGAAGGTCTCAGATCGTGTAATGCATCGGGTATGATTATTTTTAAGTAGATGTTTATCAGCAGTTAAAATCTCAGCTGATTAATTTGTTCTATATTTATCAGTCATGATCATACAGTACCTAAAGCCATAGTAAGACTAAATGCAATAGAATGTCATGACAGGAAACGGAATTAAAGTCTATACCAGGGATGTTATGGGATCAAAGCTGGGCACAATTTGCTTCACGCAAACCAAAACACATAACACAAGCACAATGTCTCTTATATTCACAATAAACATAATGTGTGCTCTTCTTACACAATATAATCTTTTATCTGCAAGCTTTGGTTTCTAAGCAACATAACGTGCAAAGATTAATGTATTCCATAGTTAGGACAATGGCTTCATTTTTGTGATTATCCTTTATAATATTCTGTTGATTGCTCATGACTTGAAATATACAGTAGATCTAAACGTTTGCACTAGTGGGCTGGAGGAACTTATTTCTGAGCATGTTTTGATATTGTTATAGTGTGTTTAAAGTGTTTAAGCAAAAAAGTGTTTAGTGTTGCTCCAGCATGTCATCTCATTTAAAGAGTTTTAAAGTGGTTTAAAAAGTGAATCAAGCATATCGGTTCTAAAACAGTCACATTACCGGACAATTCAGACAAACAGAAGTTTGCAAAAAGACCAGGTGATGAATTTACCTCTTTAATTGTGTAATTTGAATAAAAATGTGTCCACTGTAGCCTCAGATTAGTGTTCTTGGCTAACAGAAGTAAAACCCAATGTGGTCTGCAACTGTTGTAGTCCAACAGCTCTAAGGTTTAACATGTGTTCTGCTTTTCTGATCACTATTGTCCTCTGTTATTTTTTTGTCTTAGAACTGATCCTGTATGTTTTTTTGTTTTTTACACCATGTGCAAACTTTAAAGACTATTGTGTGTAAAATTCCCCGGAGATACTACAACATTCAGAGATCTGAATTAGACTGTTTGGACTTATTACAATAAACAAATTTGCTGTACATCGGTTTGAATTTAATAATCACTGAATGTAAGAATGATGCCCAGATCTTTGACAAACACCTTTTCTTAAAGTCTATAAATTATTGTTTCACATCAATAATTCAATGATTTTAGATTAAGTTAGCTGAACCCAACTGACAGACAAATACAAGTCCTCCATTCGAAGCCACACTCACAATACGCTAGGCTATTTCTACAAGAAGGAGTGACTTCCTAAACTGACAGGCATCTTTATTCACAGGCAAGCAGAGACGACCTGTTTTCCTGATTGGTTAGATGCTGTTGACCCACATCGTCTAGAGAGCCCCCTTCGCACCACAGCTCCCATGGCAACAAGTGCCATGTAGAGTAAATCTCTGTTTTTTTGGATAGTTTATGTAATTAAATGCCTTGTGTTTGCCTTTGAGGTTATAGATTGTGCATTGTTATTGTGCATCTTTTAAATCAGTTCAGAGCTGTTTATTTTTCCTGCATTGTTCCTGATGTTCTTTGTGATTTATTTTGTGTCATTTGTTTAATGATTATGTATTCAGTGTGTTTTATATCATCCTCTCATGCCTCGATTTTCCGAACTTGCCCAAAATTAACCACATTGTTTGAGAATGCACCTGCTTCCTTTGTTTAACCGTAAGGAACCACAGAAACCTCTGAGCATATAATTTTATTGACTCCTTTTTGGAAAGGAGAACCGCCAAAGGAGAAATGTTTTCTCTCCATACACTATAGGCCATAATTCTGTAAGATGCATAATTCAGCTGTTGGTGTGATCTAAGATTAACTGTGTGGTGAAAAAATCTTTACTCAGCCGATCTATGATTCATGCTGTTATTGCTTGTAAGTCTGACATGTCTCTCTGAGGCTCCATCATCGGTCCTCTGGGATGGAGAAAAAATGTCTCCTTGTAGTATTGATTTCATATATTAAGTGCATCATGGGTCACCGGGGCAAGTTTGTTTCAGCCTTGGCCTGGGTTAGGATAAGAAAGCTCCACTAATATATCAGCTTTTGTGTCAGAACTCTGTTAAAAGTGAAAAGTGAGAGTGATATGACATATGGCTAAGTCACATGTGTATGGGTCACATATGGTGACCCATACTCAGAACTCAGGTTTGGTGCCTTGCTCAAGGACACTTCAGTCGTGGCTGGCTCGAGACTCGAACTCACAACCTTAGGGTTAGGAATCAAACTCTCTAACCATTACTACCCCTAAAAGTTGTTGTTGTAAGTCCTGAACTGTCCATGAAGCACTTACTGAAATGTAGAAAGAGGATACACAGCAAGATTATCCAAAAATTTCCGTAATAAACTATTTCTGTATTTTTGAAATCTGCAGGCATAGTGGGACGGATGTTTACTTTAGAGCTTAGAAACGAGCACACAGATGGATGGATTGATTATTAATTTCATTCCTTCAGGGTTTTTGTCAGTGAGTATCAATAAAGCAAACCACCACTCATAAAGATAAGTGCTGTGATTTTGGCACCCAGGCAGGCAGCACCCACACAGTCTTTTCATTACCATGTCCTTGTACCTTCAACCTGCTTCTGCTCCTTTTCAGAACAAACAAGACCATCTGTCAAAACTGTTCATTTACAAGAGAGGGAAGCAAATGGTATGAAAATGCTTTTAACAACCAGCATGTGTATGATTACAGTAGAGATTCATGAAGTCCTTCAGTAAGATCACACGCACAAGGTTTCGCCATCAAAAAAGCTTTTCTTATACGTCTATAGAAAATATACACAGAGTTCTACACTCATAGATGGTCAATTTAAGACTTTTGAGAGCAATGCTGTAATTTAACAAACCATTATCCTGATTCCTGTTGCTCTCTAGACTGCTATTTTTAATGTAGCATGTTTCTGGTATATTCTCCATCCATCAATCCATTCTCTACACCACTTAACCCACTGGGTTGCAGGGAACCTGGAGCCAGTCTCACTCAGGGCACAATCACACACACACACACACTCACACACCCAATGACATACTATGAACAATTTACAGTAGAGATGCCAATCATCTTACAGCACTTTGGACTGGGGAGGAAACCAGAGTGGGGAGAACATGCAAGCTCCATACACATAAAGGAGGTGGGATTCAAACCCACAACCCTAGAGGTGTGTATACCCCTGTTATATCTTTACTAAATTAAACTAAAATATACAAATTAATAATGAAAAATAAGTCTTACAGACTCAGATAAACATTAAGCTTTTTTCAAACATCTTTCGAAGGTAGATTTTAACCCCTTCTCAGATAAGCTGAATTATTTTTTTGTTACAAAAAATGATAGAGGTTGTTATATTGCAATTTAGGTAAAAGAATTTTAAACATATACCAGTTTACATACAATGCTATTTGCCTTGCACCCCCAGGGCTGGGGTTTTAATTCTCACCTCTGTGTGTGTGGTCTTTGCATGTTCTCCCTATGTTTTCCCTGTGGGGGATTTCCTTTGGGTAACTAAAGTGTTGTAGCCTGATTGTGTTGTAGTCTAAATTGTTCACAGTGTGTGAATGGGTGTGTGAGTGTGTGTAATTGTGTCATTTTATGGATTGACAGGCTGTCAAGTGTGTCCCCACCTTCTTACCCCGAGTCGCCTGGGAAAAGCTAAAGGCCCTTTGCAGCCTTGTATACGATAAGCAGTACAGAAAAGGGATAGTCTGCAAAGTGTTATAAATAATCGTTTTAAAGTAAAAATATGAAAAATGAACAATGTCAGGCTTTCATTTTAAGACTTATGAACCCGTGTGAATGATACCATCAATGGTAAAAAAAAAATGAAGGCGTACAGGAAACAGTTCCTTTTCCAAAGAGCAGTAATCAATAAAATCTGAGAAAATGAACACTTCAGCATACCTGACATTTAAAGAAGTGTCTAAACACTTTGATGAAGTAAGCTTTACTAAAGTATATAATGCATTAATGACTGGTTTTAAAATGCCTCTTGGAAAATTTACAAGTTTAAGTGGATAAAGGAAAAACAAATTTTCATAATATCACACAGTTTATACATTGTATGTTTCTCTCTCTCTCTCTCTCTCTCTCTCTGTCTCACACACACTCACACACACACACAAAGACACACACACACACACAAATATTTAAATCGGCTGATTCCCTTTCATCATACATGATAAAATGTGTAATTTGCATTTATCATATATTACGTTCTGCGTAATTTTGTAAAATTGATTTGAATAATCAGCAGAGGAAGGACAGAGGAGCCATGACATCACTTTCTGTCTGTCAGTTTGAACCACCAGAAGCTCATCCTCCTCATACAAATAAGAACCATTTACTTTAATTAATTAACCCTAATGCACTTAAATTCACTCAAACGGCTAAAGGAGCCCGAAAGATGTAAATGATTTATATGAGGTATTAAAAGAGAACAGCCTCAGATCCCCTTGAAGAAGTCACCTACTTAAATTAAAGCATTTTACACTAGACTATAATTTAACTAATATTTAAAGTGTAATATGGTTAAAAAAGTCCACATGTTCACATGTTACAGTCACAAGTTATATTTACAATGCAATTATAGATATACAGATTTAGTGCAAACCTTGTAAGATCCTAAAGATTGCTTTTGTTACAGTAGTCTTGACTTGATGACTTGACTTGACTCGATGAGCAGGATATAACTTAATTGGACTTTTTTACTTATTATTAGAAATTACAAACATTTTTTTAGCTTTATCAATCATTGTCATCATCATATAACATGTTTGTGTATATATATATATAATATATATATATATATATATATATATATATATATATATATATATATATATTTAGTAAACACTTTATCCTGGTCAGGATTACGTGGCACCCTGAGCCTCCTCTGGTAACACAAAGGATGAGACACCAGTCCTTTAAAAGAAACACACTTGTTCACACATTCACTCGCATATCCAGTTCACCTACGGCGTGTTTTGGACACTGAGAGGAAACCAGAGAACCTGAAGGAGACCCATGTGAACATGGAGATTATAACCTAAGCCCAGAAATGAACCAGGGAACCTAGGAAAGCTGTGAGCTGTGAGACAGCAATGTTACCCACTGCACCTTGCCGTATAATATATTCAGTTCCAGTACATTAATTTGATTGGAGAAAAGTGTTTGTATAACATTTTGTATAACGGCACTGGGAGATTTTGCTGTTTGTATCACTCCACTTGTCTGTGTTCACTACCTACAAATTACAATACTAGCAATAGATTTCTTTTGTTGAAGCTGTTACTACACTTCAGTCTGTGCATCACATAACAACAAGCAGAGAGCTACTGTACAGCTGTGGCTTCTTTGGGAACTACTTTACTTTGTGGGATGTTGTGGCTGAGTGGTGAAGGTGGAAGGTCATGAGTTCAAATCCCAGGTCTACCAATCTGCCACTGTTGGGGCCCCTGAGCAAGGCCTTTAACCCTCAGTTGTATAAATTGTAAGTCACTGTGTTTTAAGGGTAAATGCACTTTTTTTAAGGTAAGAATGTAACTCTAATAATAATCATGTAACTATATGAAATAGTAATATTACTATTATAATACTATACTGGTGTAAAGGTCAAACGGCCTTCAACAGAAGTTTGCACTCTTCTCTTTGTTATTTTAATTAAAATGTATGAAAATTAGTGTCAACAGCAGTCTTGTTCTGCTTTCATATTCAAGTGCTTTCAAGAAAATGAAAAGTATGTAGTTGTAATATGTACACTTGTGTATCTTCTGCTTCGAAATGTGTTGGCTGCAACATCAAATGGTAAGATCAAAGATTTGATGAAAGACTCGAGAAACTCTGTGAACTTGATGCTTTTAATGATAAAAAAGGTTCCTTTTTTTCCGCCTGTCCAAAATCCACTGTGTAATTTTATTCACAGTGTGGCAGCTGAGATAAAAGCGTTGTCATCCTAATTACTACCCAAAATCTGAGCACACATCACAGAAAGGTCTGCTACACCGGTGCTGTTTATTCAGGTTTAGTGCATCACGTTGAGAAGCATTTATCAGTGCAGCGTCCTAGCTATTTTAACTAAATCTGTTCAGTAAGACAGCAAGTGCAGATATTTTGAATGTAGACAACTTCAGTTAACACGTTTTATTAAATTGTTGTTTAACAGATATGAACATTAACCCTGTTGTTATATATTTGAACTCATTTCATGCTTGAAATTTGTCTTCTATCGGCAGATTTATCAACTTTTATAACTAGAAAGGAGTTAACTTATCTGTAAGCAGACTTATATAATGATTTTATGTTTAAAAATAAATTTGTCTCGAATTAGGTTTATTTTCTCATATGTAACATAGACCATAGTATCACATAACATATCATTTATTGAAGATGACCACTTTATAGAGCAAACAGACTAAATAAAACACTCCTTCCACTGTGTTGTTCTACATTTTGCACTAAAAAGAAAATGGCATATTTTGCAAAAGGAACTTTCTATGCATATAATCATCTCTAGCCTTATGGGCAAGATAGATAATTATAGGATTATAGAATTAAAGAATAATTATAGAATAAGAATAAGAATAAAAAAGTATTATGTATTATGTTGATAATCTGGAATATACTGACAATCCACTGTGAAACGCTTTGTAAATATCGTTATAAAAAGTCAGAAAATTCCTGGTGTAAATATTTTGATTCACTCGTGGTTTTGAATCGGTTCTCAAAGATTCACTTAACAGAATCGTTTCAAAAGAATGAATCGTTCTGGTATCGCGACAGCAAACGGTTTTCAATAAAGTTTTTCAGTCTCTTTCATTTCAACATGGCGGAGTACGATTTAACAACCAAAATCGCTAATTTTTTAGACCGACATCTTGTTTTTCCGTTACTGGAATTTCTATCCGTAAAAGAGGTATGAGCGTTCTTATAATAATCCGTGTATCGTGTGATGTTTGCTTATTTTAAAACCAGGATTTAATGTATGATCTGACTCACGTGTAGCCGTTTAGCTAGTAGCCGGCTTGGAGGCTAGCTGCGTACGCACGGCTAGCTGCGTACGCACGGCTAGCTGCGTACGCACGGCTAGCTGCGTACGCACGGCTAGCTGCGTACGCACGGCTAGCTGCGTACGCACGGCTAGCTGCGTACGCACGGCTAGCTAACAAAATTCTTTCCTGACAAGCTCGCTCAGTTCCATTAAAAGACAACACATTCTCCACATCGTTTCATTTAAATGTTATTGTTGTCGGCCATCATTTCAACACATTTATAGTTAAAATACAAATTAATTGATTATCTGATCATAATATCTAGCTTTGTTTTGTTAGCCGGTTTATTTAAGCAGCCCAGTGTCTCGTTAGCCGTGCTGCAGAAATCTAAGTGAAATTTGGTCTTGTTTTAGATTTACAATGAGAAAGAGCTCCTTCAAGGAAAGCTGGACCTCCTCAGCGACACCAACATGGTGGACTTCGCCATGGACGTGTATAAGAATCTTTATGCAGACAGAGAGATTCCACACGGTAAGTGTGTCTAACTTTTCTCTTGATCTCATCACGTCATCTCTACCATTACAATATTGTCTAACCAGAACATGAGTGATTAGGGATTGCTACTGAGTGAACAGATTTAACTGAGTGTTCCTCCTTCTGAAAGAATCCAAGCTCTTAGTGTATGGATGAAGTGAAACACTCCAGCTTTGGAAAACACATTTGTTTTATGTTAGTCATGTGTATTAAGTGATGTTTCCTTGTTTATCCTTTTGTTGGTTCAGCGTTAAGAGAGAAGAGAACTACGGTTGTGGCACAGCTGAAACAGCTCCAGTCAGAAACCGAGCCCATCGTCAAGATGTTTGAAGATCCAGAGACCACCAGGCAAATGCAGTCTACCAGGTAGTAGTAGTAGTAGTAGTAGCCTTTATTGTCACTGGTCACAGGTACCAGCGAAATTAGCCATCAACCTGCCCAATCATACAATACATACAATATGACAAGGGGGGGACAGGACAGGAAGACAGGGGATTGAAAAGAAATACAGCATAACATGAGGGAAGGGAGGAGAAAAAAAAACAACCCCCAGACTATGCTCCAGTGGGGAGTACAGTGTGGGAACAGGAAAAAAACACCTCAGCAACATAAGCACATAAACAGTACACCATAAACACACGACTTGCAACAGGGGAGGGGAGTGGGGCGGGTGGAGGTAATCCAGCACAGGCAAGCAGCCTTCAGGTCCTGCGGCCTTTATCTTCGGTGCTGGTCACAGACCCGCTTGTCAGACTGGCGGTACAAAGCGGCGAAGGCATGGGATGGGGGGTGGGGGGTGAGTGCATATCTTTGTGTGTGTGTGTGTGTGGATGTATGTAAGTGTAGGCCTGGAGAGTCGTTGCTCCCGGCATCAAATCTTGGTGCCTCAGTCCGCAAGATTGTCATAGCTTTACACAGCAAATTGCCATGGAGACAACCTTGATTAGGTCCCAAAGAGAGTCAACAATCAGCAGGTGTCTGTAGAAGTGGGGAAAGGAACACAAGAGCGTCTCGCTGCAGTGCTCTTCCAGGGGAATTGTTGTTCCAACAGCGACCTTGGCGGAGGCCAGTGCTGGTTGAGGGGAGCCGAAAGCAGATAAGATTGGGATTGTTTGGTCTCGGGGCGAGCATCGATCATGACGGGCAGCTTTGGGAGATTTTGAACAGCTGTTACCGTTTTCTGATTCTCTCTATAACCCAGGGCAATGCCTAATCCAATCAGCAGAACTCCTGTTATCATGGTTCCGAATAGGTAGATATCTTCAATGTCCTCCACGGAAAGAGGCGCCAGACACACGAAGCGCCACTTCTCCCACGCGTCCATCATATAGCCAGCTGCGAACGTTCCGGCAGGGCAGTCAGGTTCCCCCGAACCCAAGCTTCTCGTCGAGAAGATGGTGTCAATTGCGTTGAGAGACCAGTTTATCAAATCCATGATATTATTTTAGTTTGGAGAGCAGTGCGGTGAGAATCTCTCAAAGTATAAGACAGTAGATGAGACGAAAGAAGCAAAGCAGGGAAAGTAGAGGGGAGGAGAGGGAGAGAAAATGCGACCGCCTTCGTTGAGAGCCAGAGGTGGGAAAGGTGGGAATGTGACCAGTTACTTATGCTACAACGTTTTAAATAAATTATTAACTGCATCTCTAATCAGAATCAGAATTTGGTTCCAACTGTTTATGACTCTCAAATGTACAGACATAAATAACACTATACTATGTGCATAGGACAGCTTCAATGACTGCAGTGTAGAACAGCATCAACAGCTCCTTTGGCAGACCGTACTTCCTTAATTGACATAGAAAGTACATGACGTAGAAAGTGCTCGGCCTTTTTGATGATGGAGTTTATGTTGCACTCCCATTTCAGGTCTTGGGCTGATGGATATTGTGAGGGGGAGTAGTGTTGAGAAGTCTTTCCTAAAGTCCACTATCATCTCCACAGTTTTGAGGGTGTTTAGCTCTAGACTGTTCTGACTGCACCATAGTACCAGCCGCTGCACCTCCTGCCGGTATGCAGAGTCATTGCTGTCTTGGATGAGACAGATGAGCGTAGTATCATCTGCAAATTTCAGGAGTTTTACAGTTGGGTCACTTGAAGTGCAGTCATTAGTATAGAGGGAGAATAGCAGTGGGGAGAGGACACATCCCTGAGGAGTGCCAGTGCTGATTGTCCGAATGTTGGCAGTAAAACCTCCCAGTCTCACCTGTTGTTTCCTGCCTGTTTGTGATGTCTTGCAGGCCTTTCCACACTGATGCAGGGTTGGTAGCTGAAAACCTGCTTTTCAGCCTTGCAGAGTAGTTTCTTTTGGCTTTTTTGATATCTTTTGTCAGTAGGTTCCTGGCCTGCTTATACAGAGTTTTGTCCTCCCCTCTGTAGGCATCTTCATTGGCATGTCAAAGTTTTTTCAGTCTGGCTGTGATCCATGGCTTGTTGTTACTGAATTTGCAGAAGGTTTTAGTTGGCACACACACGTCTTCACAAAATCTGATGTACGATGTCACACAGTTCATCCAGTCTGTCAGTTCCAGCCTCAAAGATATCAGATATGCAATCAGTGCAGTCAAAACAGTCTTGTAGTTTCTGCTTTGCCTCACTGGTCCATCTCTTTAGTGTTTTGACTACAGGCTTAGCAGATTTTAGTTTCTGCCTGTATGTTGGAATAAGATGGACCAAGCAGTGATCGGAGTTCCCCAAGGCTGCCAAGTTTTGGTAAAACAGAGAGCAGCGGAGCGTGCAAAGTCTTTTTGTTCAGAATCAGTTTGTACATTTTGTTCTGCATTGAGTGAACAATGTTCACTTGGTTTCCTTTTATGTGGGGATGTGGTAGCTTTGTGGTTAAGGTGATGGATTACTGATCAAAAGGTTGTGAATTCAACTCCCAGGTCCACCACTGCCACTGCTGGGCCCTTGGGCAAGGCCCTTATCCCTAAATTGCTCAGTTGTAAAAGATCAGATGTAAGTCCCTCTGGATAACAGCGTCTGCTGAATGCTGTAAATGTAATGTAAATTTAATACAGAATAATATATACAGAACAAGTTCCTAAAACAAATGTCTTCAGAACCAACTGATTTGCACATTTTAATTACATTTTTTATTTTATTTAAATTATTTCTGCATACATTAGGCCTTTAGCTGAATGACACGTCAGAGCAGATAAAGCCCTGCACATTGCAGGACAGGGAGGTTGGTCCAGGACCAGAACCTTCGATATCCACAATGTGAGCAACATGTAGAGATGCTAGCATGTGGCTATGAAATAATGGTGTCGCTCATTACATTATAATCATTTGTAACTCTTGTTTACATTATCTGGAAGGATTAAAGTTTAGAAACGCATAGTTTCCTGTGTGGCTCACAAAATGTTGTTCCAATCATACATGAAGGCACTATTATTTCTAAAGAACATATGAAGTTTTTATTTATTTTTTTTTTCTACTCATGTAGTTCATCTTAGTCTTGTTATAAAAATGAGGTTAAGTGGTTGTTGTTTTGTGTCACAGAGACGGGAGGATGCTGTTTGAATACTTGGCTGATAAACACAATGTAAGTTGCTGTCCTCTGTCCCTTTTTGTTGGTCTGATGCTAGAATAAATTCAAGAGCTGCTAATGTGTGTTTGTGTTCAGTTTCGTCAGGAGTACTTGGACACACTTTACCGGTATGCTAAGTTCCAGTACGAGTGCGGTAACTACTCTGGTGCTGCTGAATATCTCTACTTTTTCCGTGTGTTGGTGAGTTTTGCTATTATTTGTATTTCTGTTTGCACAATTTCAGCTTCTTTTCAAACCGAATAAAAAATTCTTTATTTCAAATTGTTTCACTATATATATGCTTACTACATAAGGTATATATTAGGGGTGGGCAATATGAGTGATATCATATACTGACTCTTAAAGACATTTGTGTGATGCCTTTTTAGATTTCTGCATACAAACATGACGCATATCTAGATTTATACACAGAACATTTTGTTATTTAATGTCTGCAAAATCTAGTTGTTTAAAAATGTAGTTTTAAAAATAAAAGAAATTATAAACAGTTCATTGATAAACTTCAAAATTACAAAAAAAAAAATTAAAACTAGCTGGTTTGAATTATGAAAAAATAGAATTCAACAATATTAGCTTATCCACGATATCTCAAAGAGTTTTATGGCACAAATTTGATATTACAAAGCCTTCTGTAATGTATATACAGAAAGAGGTTGTTCCAGTAAATTTTATACATTTATTCCTATATCAATTATTTTTGCCAAACACAGGCTGCATGTTTAGACAAGTAAAACACTTGATCTTAAACATTAAATACAATTATTTCTCCTAAACTTAATGTACTTAATTGCATTTTGAATAGTATTTTGGCAACATTAATAACAGATCCCTTTATGCAATTAAATAATAGGACAACGACTGAAAGCAATGAATTCCAGGAAACTGCTGTGGATATGTAGACGCATCTCTGTGGAAGATTGGATGCTACAGCAGCAGTTACCTGTCTCTTAATGTTAAATCATTAACTTGCTGATGGTCTATGTTACTAAAGAATTATGTTGAAACTTTCTTTTGTCTTGGTTTGAATTTTTTCCCCTCTCAGGTTCCTTCCACAGACAGGAACGCACTGAGCTCTTTGTGGGGAAAACTGGCCTCTGAGATCCTCATGCAGAACTGGGAGGCAGCTATGGAGGATCTGACTCGCCTCCGTGAGACCATCGACAACAACGTGAGTTTGGAGCGGTTTAAAACACATTTTATTAATGTGCCAAATTCTAGATTTTGATCAGCAATAACATTAAAAGCACCTGTAAAGTGGTGGGATTTATTAGGCACCAGTCAGTTTTCAATGTTGATGTGTTAAAAGCTGGAAGACCCAAGCAGGTCTTATGGGGTCTTCCTGGTACACAGAGATTAGTACCTAGCAATCATATGCCCCTTTTCCACCAAAAAGAACCGGGTGCTGGTTCGGAGCTAGTTCTGGTGCTGGTTCAAAGTTGGTTCCACTGACAAACCTTCTAAGAACCGGTTTGCCTTTCCATCGGTTAGAGAGCCATCACAGAGCCGAGTCTGACGTCACTGTATACAGTACATGTCACGTTTCGCAGCAACGTTAGCGCAGCAGCGGCAAACACATCAACAATGGCGGATGTTGCTTTACTGTTAATGCTCATGACTTTGCGAACCTACATTGGCATCCAAACGCGGCATCCAATCCAACGTGTATGTGCAGCTCGATGTAATTTGTATAAACGGAGGTTGTAATCGAGAAAGTACCGTATTTTCCGCACTATAAGGCGCACCTAAGAGCCTTAAATTTTCTCAAAAATCAGCCGTGCGCCTAATAATCCCAAAATGTGTTCCAAAAATCTGTAAAAATGTTGTTGTGCGACTTTGGTAAGCGCTTGATTGACTGTCGGATCATTTCCCGCTGACACAGGGAGGTAATACAATACTGGCAGCGATAAACCAATCAGAGAACATTACGTAATACGTACAGTCCGTATGCTTACCTCCGCCACGCCTCCGGTAGGTATACTACCGGTATAAATTTGTTTCTTCCTAACCATTATGTGCTCCACACTCCAGTCCAGTAGATGGCAGTAAATGCACCTTAAGTTCGTTTGCCATACACCAATAAAAATCAGAAGAAGAAAAAGAAGACAACATTTGTTTGTCTAAGGACCCTTGAAAATGGCACCAGTGAAGAGACATGCTTACGAGGCACAATTCAAACTACAGGCTATCAGTTACGCGGATATAAATGGGAATAGAGCAGCTGCGAAAGATTTCAACATCAATGAATCTATGGTTCGGAATTGGAGGAAGCAAGAAAATGAACTGCGCCAAGTTAAGAAGACACATTAGATGAGGACTTTGATGGATTTGTGGGAGAAGATTGATTAAAAAATAATGTGTGTGTATTGTTAAATAGTAGAATAAAGTTGAACTAAACTCACTGTTTTGCTTCTGTTACCTTTTTTTGTAGACCGTATGTTTTAGCATGCGCCTTATAATACGGTGCGCCTTATGTATGGGTTAAGAACAGAAATAGACCCCGTAATTGAGACTGCGCCTTATAATTCGGTGCGCTTTATAGTGCGGAAAATACGGTACATATTATTTTGTCATTAACACAGGAAAAAAAGGCAGCCTTAGCATGTAGCTACCTACTATCATGTGTGTGATAACTGATCATATTGCGGTAAAGTAAATGTGTATTAAACATTAGTATACTTAAGTTACATTATCAAAAGCGCTAACAGTAGCCCCTGATGCAAGCAGTTCTTAAGTCTAGACCAGCAACATTTTGGTGCTACTTAAGAACCACTTTTCCTGGTTCAGAGCCGGTGCTTTGGCTGTCGAAAAAGAAAGAACTGGTTCTAAATTAGGCTCTGGCTCCGAACCAGCACTCAAACTGCTTCGGCGGAAAAGGGACTATAGTCCTAGTGCCATGGGTGTCCAGAGCTCATAATAGAACGTGTAATATGTGCCAGACAAACAAGTCCGATCCATCTCGCAACCTATAGATAGATACCATAGCACACCTTCCGAGCTGTTATGGAGTCCATGCCTCGAAATGCTAGGGCTGTTTGACTTTCAGACTTAAGGAACATGTTAATATATTTTCACTTCTTATTAGTCAGCAGTTGAATAATACTCTTTAACTGAATACAATTAACACTGCTTACATTTTAATAATAGAGATATTGGTATTTGACAAAAAATGAATGCATCATACTTCATAGCATCATTTTGTGCAGCCTTATTTTAGTTCTTTGCTAACCTGCTCTGTCAACAAGCAAGAACATGAGTGTACGGTTCATTAATCTTATAAATCTGTAGATTTCAGCAGGATATTAGCTGAGCTCTGTGCTTTATTTTTCATGTGATTACACTGTGATTACTTTTCAAACACATCTGTATTACAGAAAGCTTTTACGCTGTACCATTTGTGTGATGAATGCGTGTTTTATTCATTTTTTCCCTCGTCGTAGTCGGTCAGTTCTCCTCTCCAGTCCCTGCAGCAGAGGACGTGGCTCATTCACTGGTCTCTGTTTGTTTTCTTCAATCACCCCAAAGGCAGAGACAACATCATCGATCTGTTCCTGTACCAGCCTCAGTGAGTACAGCATGCTGAAGATTCATATCGGAGCAAATGCTTGGTTTGTAAGCGCAGAATTAACACACTGTTTGAAAGGCAGGAATCTGGGAGGCAGCAGTGAATTTTAGCATGACCGGATAACAAGCTCAGACCCCATTTCAGCACTCGGGTATAATGCAAAGCATACATCCAGCCTGTTTGTTCTGGTCTTATGGCTTTGCGTATATTTTGAAAATTCTCATTTGTACAGAGATAGGGCCAATTGCACATGCTTTATATTCTCAGGTCTACAGTTATGGAGTGTATACTTTTTCAAAGCAGAGTTTCTCAGCCACTGTGTGGGTGGTGTACAATTCTCAGCATTGGAGTGACACTGACATAGAAGTGTATCATGTACTGTATAGGAGTTGTAGTATTTAATATATCCCAGCCTCACAGCTCATACACTCATACCAGCATTACCAGACATACCACTGTTCTACTTTACGTAAGTTATGAGTTATAACAGTGCACTATGTTTTATTAAAATTCAGTGTTTACTGTTAAAACTACCAAATGCACCACAGCGGACTGCTATTTGAAATGTAACTCACTAAAACTGATTTCTTAATGATAGTTAACACATGAAAAAGTGAAATCTTATGCAATCTGGTTGCATCTTTCAGTCACTATCCCAGACACCTGAAACAGGCAGATTGCATAGCTATGAGATTTACATTTTTTTTTGCCCTGAATTTATTATTTTCAATTAAATTTTTAACAAATAAATTTTACTTATTTGAAGTGAAAGTGACGTGACATACGACTTATGGTGACCCGTACTCAGAATTCGTTCTCTGCATTTAACCCATCCAAAGTGCACACACACTGTGAACACACACCCGGGGAGCAGTTGGGGGGTTTGGTGCCTTGCTCAAGGGCACCTCAGCCGGCCTGAGACTCGAACCCACAACCTTAGGGTTAGGAGTCAAACACTCTAACCATTAGGCCATGACTTCCCCCTATTTGTATAGCACTTTAAACAATGGACATTGTCTTAAAGTAGCTTAAGTAAGTATAGAATAAGTATAGAAACATAAAGTTTTTAAGTTTAAGTTGAATTTACTATTTATCTCTAATATTTATCCCTAATGAACAAGCCTGAGGTGATGGTGGTGAGGGAAAAAAACCCCTTGTGATATGATGATAAACCTTGAGAAGAACCTCATCCTCATTTGAGTGACACTAGACAGTAAATAATGTCCTTTCTACACCAGTTTGTAGTCGAGTGGAATTGTGACATTTTACAGCATTTCTCTGTATTACAGTGTAACTCCTGGTGGTTTCTGGTCGTTTTTTGCAGGTATCTGAATTCTATACAGACCATGTGCCCACACATCCTGCGCTACTTAACCACAGCAGTCATTACTAATAAGGATGTGAGGAAGCGCAGGCAAGTCCTCAAAGACCTGGTCAAAGTGATTCAACAGGTAAAATACTGTTTTATGCTGTTTTAATACTGTTAGGAGGGGGGAGGGTGGGGTTGGGAGAGAGAAGACCAGACAAAAAAAATCCCCAAATATTTATTTTATTCATTCATCTTCTACCGCTTATCCGAACTACCTCGGGTCACGGGGAGCCTGTGCCTATCTCAGGCGTCATTGGGCATCAAGGCAGGATACACCCTGGACGGAGTGCCAACCCATCACAGGGCATATTTATTTTATTTATTATTTTTTATTAAGAACTGCATATACTCTAAGCCTTATCTGGAGGAACATTTAAAGACAGCAGAAATAATTTGATCAGATGACAATGAAGGTTTTATAAAATGGACAAACTCAAGTGAGGATTAGTTATTAATTTAACACTATAGTAGTCTTCCATTTTCCATCAATCCTCATGGTCACCCGATAAAGAGTCACTTTATTTCTGTCGTCTTTCTGCTCACATCCAGAGATTTTTCTCTCTGTTTTTCTTCATTGTGCTCTCATTACTAATGAAAGTCAATAAGAGCATTATCCTGCAGGGGTTTAAAAAAAGAAAATGGCCATTATACTATAATGACTTCTCCAAACAACCCATTAAGCTTTGTGTTCTATTGACACCACAGTACCAGGATAAATAGCTGTATATTATAAATTAATGATCCGTTATTGTGACACACACATCCCTGTGTTTTTTATAGCTACCTAAATGTGAAAGTTTTCTTCACTCTAACACAGACACCTTGAGGAAATGCCCAAATACCAGGTTATACAATGGGGTTCGAAAGTTTGGGCACCCCAGGTAAAAATTTGTGTTAATGTGCATAAAGAAGTCAAGAAAAGATGAGAAAATCTCCAAAAGGCATCAAATTACAGATTAAACATTCTTATAATTTGTCAAAAAAAGTTAGATTTTATTTCCATCATTTACACTTTCAAAATAATAGAAAAAAAAATGGCGTCTGCAAAAGTTTTTGCATCCTGCAGAGTTTATACCCTGTACTGCCCCCTTTTGCAAGTATCAACGCTTTTTGTAGCCAGTCAAGAGTCTTTTAATTCTTTTTTAGAGGTATCTTCGCCCATTCTTCCTTACAAAAGTCTTCCAGTTGTTTGAGATTTCTGGGCTGTCTGTCACGCACTGCTCTTTTAAGGTTTATCCATAGATTTTCAATTATGTTGAGGTCAGGAG
Organism: Tachysurus vachellii; assembly: GCF_030014155.1. Classification (NCBI taxonomy): domain Eukaryota; kingdom Metazoa; phylum Chordata; class Actinopteri; order Siluriformes; family Bagridae; genus Tachysurus; species Tachysurus vachellii. Next base: position 12,164,760 of record NC_083480.1, read on the forward strand.
ATTGTGAAGGCCATGGCAAAACCTTCAGTTTACCCCTCTTGATGTAATCCACCATGGATTTTAAGGTGTGTTTAGGATCATTATCCATTTGTAGAAGCCATCCTCTCTTTAACTTCAGCTTCTTCACAGATGGCATCAAGTTAGAATCCAAAATTTGCTGAAATTTGATTGAATCCATTTTTCCTTCTACTCGTGAAATGTTCCCTGTGCCACTGACTGCAATACAACCCCAAAGCATGATTGATCCACCCCATGCTTAACAGTTGGACAGAGGTTCTTTTCATTAAATTCTGTGCCTTTTCTTCTCTGAACGTACTTTTGCTCATTCCGGCCAAAAAGTTCTATTTTAACCTCATCGGTCCACAGAACTTGTTTCCAAAATGCATCAGGCTTGTCTATATGCTTGCAAACTTCAAACGCTGATTTTTGTGGTGCGGATGTAGAAGAGGTTTTCTTCTGATGACTCTTCCATGAAGACCATACTGTATTTGTACAAGTATCTCTATAGTGGAATGGTGTACCACAACTCCAGTGTCTGCCAGATCTTTCTGGAGGGATCGTGCAGTCAAATGTGGGTTTTGACTTGCTTTTCTCACAATCCTGCGAGCTGTTCTGTCTGATATTTCTCTTGGTCTTCCAGTTCTTGCTTTAACTTCCTCTGTTCCTGATGACTGCCATTTCTTAATTACATTACGAACAGAGGATATTGGCTTCTGAAAATGCTTTGCTATCTTCTTATAGCCTTCTCCTGCTTTGTGAGCGTCAACTATTTTCAGTTTCAGTTTTCTAGACAACTGCTTAGAAGAACCCATGGTGCTGATTGATGGGGCAAGGTCAGATGAGTCTGGGCATTTCAAACCTTTGAGATTGACATCACCTGGTCTTTCTAGACAATGATTGAGAACAATCCATGACACTGTCAGGTCTCAGCTTTTCAAAGGGGGTGGTGCATGTTATAAACTCTGCAGGGTGCCCAAACTTTTGCAGACACCATTTTTTGTTTTCTGTTATTTTGAAAGTGTAAATGATGGAAATAAAATCTAACTTTTTTTGACAAATTATAAGAATGTTTAATCTGTAATTTGATGCCTTTTTGAGATTTTTTCATCTTTTCTTGGCTTCTTTATGCACATTAATACAAATTTTTACCTGGGGTGCCCAACTTTCGAACCCCACTGTATGTATATGTATACGTGTGTAAAATATATTATATATATATATATGTGTGTGTGTGTGTATTTTATATATATATATATATATATATATATAAATATATAAATGTATTTATTTATTTATTTTTCCCTTCTCTGTGGGACTGTAGAGCTTTTTCTTCCTGTATCTATTCTTGTGCTTGCCTATAATCTATGCCTTTCTTAAAATGCTGCTGCGAGTGTAAGTAACTCCTGGTGAGCTGGTTGCTTCCAGTCCTGAATAGTTGATGTGAGCTGTCATATTAGTGGAGGGATAATGCTAAGTTCTGTTTTTCTTTCCTGCCTCAGGAGTCTTACACATACAAGGATCCCATCACGGAGTTTGTGGAATGCCTGTATGTTAACTTTGACTTTGACAGTGCTCAGAGGAAACTCAGGGAGTGTGAATCGGTAAGCTCACGACCTGCTCTGTGTGTGTGTGTGTCTGTGTGTCTGAATTTTTTATTTTTCATAGGCTAGACTTGTCATCTCTGGTAGTTGGAACCAAATATTAGCTTAGGTTTATAATCCACACTGTTGCTTTGAGCTCGAGGTCCATTTGCACGCTGTATCCTTGTCCTGTGTGATTTACTGCTTCTACTCAAAGTGCCACTGCTGTCAGAATAAAAGCCTTCAAGCTTTTCCTCAGATCTATACGGCTCTCGCGTCTCAGTTTTCCAGTAAAGGAAAAATAATTTCTGAACACACTGCATGTCAATATTTATATAGTACGATAAAGCTTCATTTAGAACAGGTTAATCTATTATCTATGATCTTTATGATCTGAGCGATCCTGCTGGACATGTCATTGATCACTAACTTATCCAGAGTTATGTTAGAAATCATAATGCCATCGCTTTCTGAAAGAAGGCTTAAAGAAGGCAGTCTATACTGTGAGTGGCAGGAGACACAGCTAATCTGGGAAGAGTGAGTGAGATTGGGGGAAAGCTAGAGAACGTTAGATGACAGATGACAGGAAATGTTCTTGTTTGTATTGTTACCCAGCAATTATAGCAGCTCTCAATTCTGTTTGTTTGTATTTTTGCATTTCAAACACCATCAAATTAGTATTTAAGTTTGCTTTAATTCCAGGGGACTTCTTTTTATTTTTTTTGCCTTTATGTTGTGTACTTTATCTACAAACCAGGTTTAGCTAACATGATGATGTTTGCCATCTAGTGACTAGTGAGACACTTCTGTAAACTTCAATTTTACCCTCAGAGTCGCGTGAATAATGAAAAGCACATCACAGTTCCTTTATTAGACAAAATATGTAATAGTTTTCAGAGAGGAACTTTCCTTTAATCTCCACTAGAACTGAGACTATGGCATAAAATGACGGAAAGCCTTATTTAAATTACTCTCAGTGCTCATCATGAAACGATCACTAATGAGGGAAGAATAATTAACTAGAAGTTGAATATTTGCCACTTTTTCTTCTCCAGATTTGGGGCATAATTGGATGTCTGCAATGTGGCATGATTAAAAAGAGAACAGTTATGCTTCATTAGTCTGATTATGCAGCATAAATACCAGCATTTGGTACCGAATGCATGCTGATTAATCATGTAGCTGACTGGATCTAAACTGAGACGCAAACGAAGCATCTAACAGTTTACACACATAAAACTTCCATGCTTTCACTCTGCAAATCTCTTCTTTCACTTAGTAAGTTTATTTTTTAGAGCACATTTAAAATCGACTTACACTGACCAAAGTGCTGTACAAAACACAATACAATTACAACACAATTTTCTGGTGTCTGGAGGGAGATGATTCCTCAGTTGAGGAGCAGCTACTGCAAACACTGTCATTCATTCATTCATTCATGTTCTACCGCTTATCCGAACTACCTCGGGTCACGGGGAGCCTGTGCCTATCTCAGGCGTCATCGGGAATCAAGGCAGGTTACACCCTGGACGGAGTGCAAACACTGTCAGCTTTCGATTTAAGTTGAGATCTAGTAGGGACGTGTTGGAGAGCATGTTCCAGAAGACCTAAGGGACCTAGGTGCTGAGGTACAAATGAATTAGGTCTGTAATGTAAGAAGGTGCCTGTCCCATGTGCTTTAAAAACAATTAAAAGAAGAGTTCTGCAGAGATCTGGACCATCTGCAGACGTGCTATTGAGGATTGAGGGAGATCGATATACTGTATATACGGACCTTGACTCTTTTTTTTGAGGGGCTACAGAAAAAGAACAGTTTTCTCTGATAGAAGTTCTTCAAGGTTCTGATATGAGGATATTTAAAAAATTGCATTTTAAAAGACTAAATAAGTGCAGTTACGTTCTTAAAGCGGTGGCATTTGTTTTCTAATATACAGCTGAATCTCTTTCTAAAGGAACAAAGTGCATATAAGACGTGGCTGTTTTTCACTATATAAAACTTTCTTTACAAAACTTCAGTGGTATGATTATGTAGTATCATTCTCCTTAAAGAATATGGCATGACTTATTTTAGTACTTCTTATTAGTATGTCACCAAAGCAGGTCTTTGTTTGAAGGGGCAATAAAGTCATAAAATTGTCTTTTCATTTATTTCAATTCAATTCAAATGGTCTCAAAGCAGAAACAGAATAAAATAAAAAAAATTTTACTTTAAGCTACTATTTATCTCTAACAATTTTCCTTAATCAACAAACCGGAGGCAACAGTGGCAAGGAAAAACTCCCTGAGACAATATGTGAAAAAACCTTGAGAGGGACCAGACACAGAAGAGAAGCTCATCCTCGCTTTTACTTACTGACGCCTCTGTGCTATAGTACCGTTACGTGCTCACGGGTAATGTGTAATCAATTTGGATTTGTTTTCAGGTACTAGTGAATGACTTCTTCCTGGTGGCTTGTCTGGAGGATTTTATCGAGAATGCTCGCCTGTTCATCTTCGAGACATTTTGTCGGATCCATCAGTGCATCAGCATCAGGTACTGACTATAAAGCGTAGCACGGTAATCCTCTTAGCACTGTAAAAAGTGGTTAGCTTGGTGTGAATGTGCACTCTCCTGCCAAGATCATTGGGATTTCAGCCAAGCCCTTAGGAGAGCGGATACGAATTGCAGAGGGTTGATTTTAGGAGCCGTACAGATTGAGCTGAAAGAAAAAGAGGGATACAGCAGTATTTTCTTTGTGTGAAGACATGGATGCTTCTCTTTTTTTTATTATTTATTTATTTATTTATTTTTTAAATATTTTGATCTGTTCATGTCCTGATTGAACCAATCAGTATGTATCTGTTATCATTGTAGCATTTATTTTATATACTAAAGTAATATAGACAGCTTAATAGTTAATAATTCATTCTCAGAGACATGGTTTAATGAGTCTGTTGATCAGCACGGAGATGAAACTGTATTGATTTAACTTTAAACGGTTTGCCTTTTATTGTCATTTTTACATTTTTACTCTGCTTTCTTTTCCTCTATTTTATTTTCTCTTCTCTCATGCTGTGTTGCTCTTCCATTCCATCTGCAGCATGTTGGCAGATAAGCTGAACATGACCCCTGAGGAGGCAGAGCGATGGATAGTAAACCTAATTCGCAATGCCAGGCTGGACGCTAAAATCGACTCCAAACTGGTGAGAAAGCCCAGAGGCCCCGCTGCTTCTTTTTCCATTAGTCCAGTCTGCCAGTGCCATGCAGTCCGGTGAGACCAATGAAGCAACCGATGAGCCGTTAGATTTTATCAGCAGCTTGTTATTCCCTTAAGCCTCTTCTGGGAAGCTTCATGTGTGATTTTAGAAATTGGTAGTGATGGGTAAAGAACGTAAACATCAGTAAAATCTTCAGGCTTCTTGCAAGAGAACTGAGTGTAAAAAAAAAAATAATAATTTTTAAAGTAATTTTTGGTTTCATTTAAAAATATTTCTTTTCCGCATAATCTGGTTTTTCTAATATGAAATGTCTATAATTACAGCCAACATTTATACTGATTTCTTAAACCATCATTCATTCATTTTATTTATTTGTTTGTTTGTTTGTTTGTTTCCTGTCTTTGAGGTAATTCTCAAAATCTTTCAAGCCTGATCCTTGACTAGGCACATTTTTTTGTTGCCTCTGCTTTCGTTCAGTGCTTTCAGGTTTTTGATTTATACAATCAGCTTTTATTTAATATTCTCAGCATTTTTATATTTATTTTCTGAATGTCTCCTTATAATGAGTTTTTTTTCCCGTCCTTGAATTGGATCTTTATTTTTAACCTATACACTTATTTCAATTCTTAAAACTGCACCAAATGTATATGTAAATTGACTTTAAATACTGTTATAATTTCTCTACTCAGTATAGTGATAGTAAAAGATCTTGAATCTGCATGGTAAATTTCGTGCCTTATCTCTAACTTGGAAATCTTTAAACTTGGAAATTGTTTCAAAACCAGCTTTGCTCCATATTAACGTCATTTTCTCTACATTAAACTCTGTATTAAAGTGTTTAGATAATAAAGTGTGCCCTTGGGCTCTGCAGGGTCATGTGGTGATGGGAAACAACGCCGTGTCCCCGTACCAGCAGGTCATCGAGAAGACTAAGAGTCTGTCTTTCCGTAGCCAGATGCTCGCTATGAACATCGAGAAGAAGATCAGCCACAGCAACAGAAACGAGGTGCAGAATGTAACCGAATGCCACATTAAATAAGAGAGGAACATGTCTTCTCATCATTTTCTGTATAGAGTAGACATGTACATGTGTGGTGTAGAACTGATCACTTTTCTTAATGCTCAACCAAAATTATTCTAACTTTCAGAAGAAACTAATTATTACATTTTCTTTACAGACACCGAACTGGGCTGCTCAGGACACCAGCCTCTATTAGACCAGAGGGAACGTAGCCATCTCTATTACACTCAGCCAGTGATACAGCTAGCATTTTAACTTTATTTTTTATTAATATCTCCCAGTCATGAAACACAGATTTCTTTCATGCTTCATGTTTTTAACTCATTTTAACTACTTTTGTCAGTATTGTATCGTAACAACTACAACCTCGTACAACCCTGTACACTGCCTGTCTGTATTGATGACGTGAAATAAACCAATCCCAAATTTGCATGTGTTCTTTATCATGTTGGTGATCAGGGTTTTGAGTCAAAAAGTTCTAAATTGAACAAATTGTTTATTTATTTATTTATTATTATTATTATTATTATTGTTTCCTTGTTGAGATTACTTTTAGTTTGCAAGCAAAATTAAATGTCTAAATAATTGTCATTAAATGCCAGCTTAACATGAGTTAAACATGACACAGCAACATGTAATTATTTATTTTCCACAAATCAAAGCTAATGTGTTTTGCATTGCACTTCTGTGGCTGGGGGTTTGATTTCCTCATATATCCACTCTGTGTACTCCGGTATCCTACCCAGTCCACAGACATGTTGTAGGATGACTGGCATCTCTAAGTTTTCTGTACTGTGTCATTGGGCATCCCCTCTCTTTGTGCCATGAGTCTCTGGGATAGGCTCGACTCCGCTCCAGGTTCCCCACCACCTTGTGGTGCAGGAAATGGCTGGATTTATACCTTGCTTTGTACATTGTTTAATATTCCGTAAACTGTTCAGGGTCTTAATAAATCCAAAAAACAGTAAAGCAAGAATACACTGTTATCATGTCATGTACATACACTTAACACAAAAAAGCAATTTAGTTATAGCCTTTCCTACTTGGTCTTTGAGGTGGGAGGAAATTAAACCCTGTGAAAGCTGCAGAGAAAACACACTATCTTCATGGCCTCAGGATCTATCCTGAGCTCAGGGTAAAGAATCTATGCTACTTGTTAATTTGGCATATCTAGACTACTGCTGATGTGTTGCACTACTGACTGAAAGGTTTCAAGCTTGAATCCCAGGACCAACAAGCTTGAACTGCGCAGTAAATGAGATAAATGTACAGTTAGTTGCTCTGGTCACTGCAGGGTTGTAAATGTGTGTGTGCATGCATGGTGCTCTGTAATGGACCCATACCTAATGCTCAGTGCTTCCGAGATAAACACTGGATTCACTAAGACTCTGATGGTTATGAACATGGTTATGAGCACAGTTTGACGTTTGAGTATAGTATGTCCACTAGGTGGCAGCAGCGTCCATCTTAATTTCGTACAATATCTATACTTCCATATTTGACTTTTCTTTTGCTCTTGCTTATCTTGACTGTAAATACACCACAGTCTGATACGGATTCTTATTAAATATAGAACATGCACTTTGTTTGGAGTGTAATTTGAGAGGTAGTAGCTTGGAAACATTGTTTTTTTTATTGTTTTACTTCTGTCTATGCATTTTTTGGTTTTATGTGAGCTCTTGGTGAACCTGCCGGAATGGCATGTGTGTTAGAACATATTGACAAATTTAATCTTCATCATTTGAATGCAATTTTCCTGTCCAAATCTCATATAACAACACAATATGAAGGTAATGCATGTCATACTGAGCTTCTGGGGTTTTATTACACAAATCCTCCTTTTGTCTGCTGTAAATGACACAGTTAAATACTTTATTGTTGTAAGCATTCCAGTTACGCCTGTATTCAAACATGCATTAACTTCAGGAGTATTTCTGAAACCTGGGCTGTTGAGTTATGGCGCATTATAAAGCGCCTCCAGTGCATTTCTGAGCAATGCCCCTTCATCTAGAAGACCTAGAGAAAACCGTGTGTGTGTGTGTGTGTGTGAGAGAGAGAGAGAGAATGTGTGTGTGAGAGAGAAAGCGATGCAAAGGAGAGTGAAATCAGTCAAGACAGAAAAAGTGTGTGTGTGTGTGAGAGAGAGAGAGAGAGAGAGAGAGAGAAAGAAAGAAAAAGAGAAAGAAAGAGAGAGAGTGTGTGAGAGAGAAAGGGATGCAAATGAGTGAAAGCAGTCAAGACAGAAAAGTGTGTGTGTGTGTGTGTGTGTGTGTGTGAGAGAGAGAGAGAGAGAGAGAGAGAGAGAGAGAGAGAGATGAATGTTCGTCTGTAGCCCGCGCGCTCCTGTGCCGGTGAACATAACGCACGTGCCTGCGCGCGCTCACTCTCCCAGCAGAGCTGACGTGGGCTGTGGGCTCGATCTCGCCCAGCTGTTGCGCATCTGGCTGTGCCGCTGTGTCACTTAATCGGCAGCTTTATACAAGGACACGACAGAGATTAGCACTCGAGAATGGATGCGTTACATGACTGGGTCCTGGCGTACCCGGCTCCGGCCCGGATGGCCTGGGTTCTGGCTCTGGTTCTGGCTACTCTGCTGGTTTGGAGTCTGTTCTTCTGCTGCTGGGAGAATCGCAGCTCGGTGTCTCCTCTAGAGAGATACCTCTCAGGTAAGAACTGCTTTCGTTCTTGTGTCTGAAATCAGCTTCTCTTACTTTTATACATTATAATCAGCTGATAAAGTGCACAATGGAGCTTTAGTCTCTCGCCTCGCCGGCGCCCTGAAAAGAAATGACTCATAAAACAGTGATCCTGGTTAAAAAAGGCATCATATAAGCTACTGCGAAAATAACTCAAAGTGGGAAGAGTTTCCGTTTCCATTCATCCATTCAGTTGTGTCGGTTTCCAAGGTAATGTTTTCCATTTTCCGTAAAGAGCAGCTTTTTTATTGGCCCGGGCTGAAGAATGTGGTCAGTTCTGTGTTGCCTGTTTATGTGCAGCTCCACTCACATCATTCTTTGGTGTTGACATTTCAGGGGGCGTTTTCAAACCTTCAAATCACACACTGCTGTGCCTACCACTTTATTACAGGGTTCAAAAAAAAAAATCTTTTGCTGAAAGATGCCAGCTATTTGCCACTTAAAGGAAAAATCCACCCTGAATGACTTACATATCAAAACGTATAATCAATAGTCGATATTCAAGAGTGTAAAAGATTTAATTTCTGACTATTTTCTTCTGGTTTAAACTTTTTTCAGTGACACATAGTTGGGCATGTGGTAGCCTAGTGGTTACGGTGTTGGGCGACCAATCGGAAGGTTAAGAGTTCGATCCCAGGTCCACCACTGTTGGGCCCCTGAGCAAGGCCCTTAACCCTCAGTTGTATAAAAATAAGATAATGCAAGTCACTCTGTATAAGGGCGTTTGCTGAATCCTGTAATTAGTGTTGATAGTGGTGCTTGTACACTTTACAGCAGAGCATCTGTCAAGCTAATCTGTATATCCTGCTCAAATAGATCAGCTTACAAAAGCTTTAAATTTGCTAATGCCACTATCAGTGCCATCATGTCTGTTATCTTGTAGATTCCTAACTAGCAGAGCATAGTCTCTGCTATAACTCAGATTAACTATGTAATATAACTGCATTGCATTCTGGAACTATGAAGCCATTATTTGTCATCGCTACTGTTTCTAAGCCGGATTCTTCATAAATATGACAGCAAACATTGCTGGAAACTGATGAGTGGGAAAATACATTTACTGCATTTAGAAGACACCCTTATCAAGAGCAACTTACATTATCTCATTTTTAAACAACTGAGTGTTAAGGGCCTTGCTCAGGGGCCCAACAGCAGCAGCTTGGTGGACCTGGGATTGAACTCACAACTCTCTGATTGGTAGCCCAACACCTTAAACACTAGACTGCCACATGCCCAAAACATGTACTCAAGATCCGCAAGATCCTATTAAACCCCACTGTAAGTGTGCTAGCAATGTCCCTCTGTCATGTCAGAGCAGCAGACAGGAAGAATGAAAGTACAGCAGAAACCATGTGACAGGGTGGGGCTGTCTTTTCAGGTCACTTAAATTACACTTAAGAATGCACAGGGAGAAAAACAAAGCAAAACAAAAACAAAGAGATTACTATTTTTAGACAGCAATGGCACATATTTTGATAATCCTGATAATTTGAATCTGGAATATGGAAAAGTCTGTTTGCCTTTTAAGAGCAGCCTGGAGAAATGACATTTTTTATTTAATCGTTTAATTTCATTTTATCGATGTATCAGGTATCATTTTCAATGGCATCATGTTACAAGAATAGAAAATAATAATATGAAGTAAACATTTATATTTAGTTACAGCAAAATATGTGCAATAGAATTAAATCTGTACAACAGGCAGCTGTTTAATCAGTGTCCAGATCCTTTGACCTTTATGCAGCTATTTTATTGTTGTAGCACTTATCAGTAGCAAATAAATGGCTAATCATTCATAACATGACTACTACTTAAGTGTGTCTCTTAAAGATAAAGCTACTACAGGTGAGACACCTTCACTTGCTTAGTATGGATGGTGAATTCTCATGAATTTTTGGTCAGGAAGTAGCCTGAGGTCTTCCCTCAAGCTGCACTAAAACAAGTCTGATCTCAGCAGCCTGCTGTGTTTACATTTGTACTCTGGTCCTAGATGTTAGCTTCACTTATGTCGCTTTCCTCTTTTTACATTTACCAGACACCCTTATCCAAAGTGACTTATAACTGAGCAACTGAGGGTTAAGGGCCTTGCTCAGGGGCCCAGCAGTGGCAGCTTGGTGGAACTGGGGTTCAAACCCATGACCTTCCAGTCAGTAGCCCAACACCTTTAACCACTGAGCTACCACATTTTTGCTTTACATCCAGGCAAATTATAAGCTGTGTGTTTCTAGATCACTTTTGTGTTTTGAGCATTTGTGTCTACTAATACAGTTATTTAAATTCCCCTTTTTGCTTCCAGCCATGAAGAAGAACTCAAAGACAAAGCACCAAAGTCAGGTAACTCAGTAACCTTAATAACTCATTACATTTAGCATTTTGTCTTGTTTTCTGAAATGCATGTGTATTTGTAGAGGGAATCTTCTGGCATATTATTTTTGACTTGTTTAATGAATGCAGATATTTTGAAGCATGTATTTTGCTTAGATGTATCTAAACTATTTCAATGACATATTCTTTATAGCAGCCCCTAGAGGCCAGTAATGAGCCAGTGAACTATTATTATTATTATTATTTTTTAACTTTTTGTATATTCTGTAAGACAAACTTGTGATTTGTGCAAAAAAGCTAAAAAATTTACAGCATCTGGGGACTTTTTTCCCCAAGAAGACTGGTTAACTGTATCACAGCTAACACACAGCTAATCATTTAATTTTTAAATGAAATTTTTCTTGTGGTGATACATTTCTATGGTGATAAATAGCTTCATCTGAGCTCTACTACTAAATAAAATAAATGTGTTTGGATGTTTTTTTAAAGACTTATGTCTTACAGATTTTTTCGAAAACTGTATTATTTAATATGGTAGATGTATTTAAAAAAAACACAAAAATGATTAAGCCACTAGAAGAAGATGTTTAACAACATAAACAAACATAAACACAGTGAAATGATGTTTGTCGTATGTCTCAGCTTATTAAGAAGTTAGGTACAGTGCACAGGGCCAGTCAAGTTACAGAGAGTTGAGTGACACTCCCTAGGTCAGACTATATCAACTCCCTGCTCCCAAAGCTGTAGTTAATGAGACATTAATTATTTCTATAATTATATCTAGGTCTTTGTCATTGCAGTTTGGATCCAGTTTTCAATGTTCCAATGTTCAAGGGGATTCCTCCTGGCTATTTAGTTTCCTTCTACTGTCCCAAAATAGTTTGTTCAGTAGTTGCACTGCCTGTTCTAAGTTGCTCTTAGGTGTAAATGTATGCATACATGCCCTGAAATGGGCTGGAATCCCATCCATGTTGTATTCCCATCACATACTCAGTATTCCCAGGATTGGCTCCAAAGCCAAAGCAACTATGACTGAGTTAAAGTGTTTTGATTTGTATTTTGTAAGTTTGGAACTGAAGCAAGGAATGGATGGTTTTCATGTATAAATAAATACCATCTTGAATACAGGTTTTCTATCTGATGTTGCAATGAAATGAGCCAAAATTTATTTGTTTACCTGACATCCTCAATCACAGTCACTGGCTGTCTAACAACAAGCTCTTTGTGTGAACTTGGAAGTAGGCAGCAGAAAGGCACCCACATAATTCATTGCTCAAACCTCTTTGTGGTTAACTCAGTGTCGCCCTTGCACTGTTACAGTTACTCACATTCAGCTCAAACAGTTTAACAGAGTGATTTTGCAGAAAAACACTTGTGTTTCCTTGCAAGCAGAATGAATAGCTTGTTTTCATTGTTCTTCCAGCGGAAGAAGAAGCAGAAGGAGAAAAGTGCCACTTCAGCCTTGGTTAATGATGGGATTGTTGGAATGATCACGCTGGCAACTCCTCCAACTCAGGAGAAACAGATGGTGTTGAAAGGGGACAAGAAGGAGAAGAAGCAGAAGGACGAAAAGGAGGAAAAGCTGAAAGAGGGGAAGGAGGAGAAGCAGCAAGCAGTGAAAGAGCAGAGGCAGAAGGTGGTGAAGGAAGAGAAACAGAAAGCGGTGAAGGAGGAGAAGCAGAAAGTGGTGAAGGAGGAGAAGCAGAAAGCGGTGAAGGAGGAGAAGCAGAAAGTGGTGAATGAGGAGAAGCAGAAAGCGGTGAAGGAGGAGAAGCAGAAAGCGGTGAAGGAGGAGAAACAGAAAGCGGTGAAGGAGGAGAAGCAGAAAGTGATGAAGGAGGAGAAGCTGAAAGCGGTGAAGGAGGAGAAGCAGAAAGCGGTGAAGGAGGAGAAGCTGAAGGTTGCGAAGGAGGAGAAGCTGAAGGTGGTGAAGGAGGAGAAGCTGAAGATGGTGAAGGAGGAGAAGCTGAAGGTGGTGAAGGAGGAAAAGCAGAAAGCTGCGAAGGCGGAGAAGCAAATAGTGGTAAAGGAGGAGAAGCAAAAAGTGGTGAAGGAGGAGAAGCAGAATGTGGTGAAGGAGGAGAAGCAGAATGCAATAATTGAGGAGAAGGCAGAAAAACAGGATGAGCATGGAAACAATCCCACAGTAAAGAAGAGGAACAAACGTCGTCTGAAGGTCACCATTGCACCTGAGGCAATAACCTTTGAATCTTCAGAGAAGGTAAGCCATCTCTCACCTCTACTTAGCAAACTAAATGTACTAAAAACACTGTTATTTAGGATCTGTATCAGATTCTTTAATGTATATTTATTTGCACAATTTCATCTTCAATCCTTTTTTTGCATTAATCGGTGACAATGTTAATTTTATATATTTATCCATCCAATTTATCAAATGCTTAATTGATACAATGAGCTGTATGCAATAGTAGATTAGTACCAGGACATACTGTAGTATAGGCTTCTTTTCACATGTTCTGTTCACAAACGCATCATTAGTTACTGCTGTCATGGCATCAAGTGTATTATTCTGAACCTAACCCACTAGATTCAATCCTTTTAGCTCCTCTGATATGCTTGGTCAAGTGTAAAGGATCAAGCTTTCTGAATATTCATCTGTACCTTTATTAGGATGAAGCGTGCATTCTATTATATCACAATAACCAAAGAATACACGAACCCTTTAAACATTAAACATCTGTTTTATTGTGTACGGTGAAAATGTTCATGTGACACAAAAATATTTAATACTGAATATTCTAATCCCGGCCAATTACTAAACATGTCATATTTCAAAGGAGAGGTTTGTAATATTTTTATATGGCATTCTGCTGCCTGTGAGACGAGTTATAATTGTACTGAGCAAACAAATCTCCCCTTTAATGGGGATGTAATATGAGCTGGTGTCATGACATCAAACTGAAAAAATCGAACCAATTACAGTGATGCTAAAGTCTCAGAACAGAAAATGTGCACTCAAATTCAAATCACTGATTTCTTGCTGTTTTTATTTGCCCAAAACATGTATATCTTTGATTAGTCTACTGTATACTAGTCAACTTTTATCCCATCGGTCCCTATTTGTGTGCTTAAACCTGATTTGTGTATAAAGGAGCTGAGCTGATCAGGTCTGTACTGGGTGTGGCTGAAGCTAATCTTTCCATTGTGGAATTTTTAAAAACCTCTTTATTATTGCAGGTTATCTGAACGGTCAGGAACTAATGAGAATACATTGAGCAGATATGTTGATTTGAATATGTTTAGAAGAATTCATTGTGATGTGATACAGCGGGTGACCAAATGCATACAGCGTGAGGGTGAACATGTAGATCATATGCCCTTTTGGTTCACGGTGTATTGGTGCATTTGGTTTGCGCCTCCGGATTTGATTCCTGCCTCCGCCCTGTGTAGCATGCCGTGTGCTCTCTGTGCTCTACAGTTTCCTGTCCCACTCGAAACACATTCATCTCCAGGTTCCCTGTGACCCTGTGTAGGATAAACAGTCCAGAAAATCGATGGACTCTTTTTGGTTCCTGACTTTTCAGACACATTGTAGTGTTAGATCATGTCACTCATCCTTGTGAACACTTCAGTGATTCAACTGAAATAACATTCAGTGCTATAAGTGTACAGTGCTACAGTACAGTGATAAGAAATGGATCAACATCATTCTGGCTAATCAGTATATACAGTATAATAGTATATTACTATATGTCTAGATCATTTTTAATGACAAACTGCACCTTTAGTATACTGTAAGTCATCCATATTTAGAGGACATCATGACCATATCTAGCAAATAACCTGTAAGTTTGTCCAAATTATGCAAGGAAACATACAACTGCAGCTTTCCTGGGCAGTGAATTTGATTTTTTTTTACGCAATGCGCAGGGTTTTAGAGAGAAATGGTGATCAATTGTGCAGTTTATGAAACACAGAAGCTATTGCTATAGTGGCGTTCAAGTGACTGCCTCATTGTGCTGTGTATAATAGCTAAAGTAGTGCGCTTTACTCCACTGTCTAGCATTTCCATCCCGTTGAATAGAGACAGAGCCTGGTGTAAGTAATGCGTCCTGCTGTAGGAGGTGATATCTCTATTGAGCGAGTCTACATCATCAGGAGCATGTAATCCTCTCCCTACTGCATTTACTCTCGCGTTTCTCTGCTGATTCCTACAAAATCAGACGCAGTGGATTCTCATCCATCAAGCAACATCCGGTAACTCTTTTCTCACAGATTAGGAGGCGCACAGTGATGGATATTGCTCAAGTATTGAAACGGTTTGCATGCTCCTTATAGACCACGTCCTAAACTGTTCATTATAGTAACTGGTATCCAAAGTAGCACAGCTTATGCAGGTCAGAATAGTGCGTGAAGCCGCATGCTATTCAGTGCGGTAGTGTGCGCTTTAGGATGCAGCCTCGCCTATTTCTGACTGGATCACATTTAGAGGTTATGATTGAATCTAAATTAGAAGTGCATTACTGAAAGTGATCAGCCAGAATGGAGATATAAGGTTTTTTTTTTTTTTTTAAATCTCTTTTGAATGGGGTTTTATTCTCCCGCGGGAACGCGCCTGTGTTTTGCTGCATCATCGCATGTGTGCGTTTATGATGGCTACATTTTTACTCAGTGTTAATCATGATGACTTAATGTTAATGATGCCTCATTTATAAGTTTATATTTTGCAGATGCTTCATATTTATATTCGTTGTCTATCTATCTATCACGATTTTATTTACTGTGTATATGGGCTTGTCTATGACCTTGTTATTTCTGCGTTTAATTGTGCAGCAGTAATGTTTTAGTCGTCTTTATTAGAATAAAATGATTTACGTCACAACATCTTAATAAACGTCACAACAGTCGCCTGTAATAAACCCTGACTGATTAGGACGCTCAACCTTTAGAGCTTATTTGCATATTGTGACCTTGTGCAGTAACAACCAACCTTGCAATATGGCTGTGGTTTAAAAATAAATATTCTGCATGTTATAGTCGTTTAAGATTAAATTATTTTGTGGAATGGTACAAAAGCTAGGCCCATTTCCTGTAGGTTTTCACAGGACAGAAAAGTGGATCTTTCCAGAATTCCCAGGGTCAATTTTTGACACATAATAATCGATTAATCGAAAGATATATCTATATAAATTTTGACAGGTGTGTTTTTCTATAAGTAAAATGAATCAGTGTGACGTGGGGGCACGGTGGCTTAGTGGTTAGCACGTTCGCCTCACACCTCCAGGGTTGGGGATTCGATTCCCGCCTCCACCTTGTGTGTGTGGAGTTTGAATGTTCTCCCCGTGCCTCGGGGGTTTCCTCCGGGTACTCCGGTTTCCTCCCCTGGTCCAAAGACATGCATGGTAGGTTGATTGGCATCTCTGGAAAATTGTCCGTAGTGTGTGAGTGCATGAGTGAATGAGAGTGTGTGCCCTGTGATGGGTTGGCACTCCGTCCAGGGTGTATCCTGCCTTGATGCCCGATGACGCCTGAGATAGGCACAGGCTCCCCGTGACCCGAGATAGTTCGGATAAGCGGTAGGAAATGAATGAATGAATGAATCAGTGTGACAATGTGTTACACAAAGTTAACACCTTAAAGTTCACTATTGTCCACAGCATATTCATATTATATCACAGAAATATGTCAGCACTGACAATTTTTGTAATGCAAAAAACGGGTCATGTGTTTATTTATTTCATTCATTTGTAGTCATGTTAGTGTTGTGCAACAGCCACAAAACAAGATCCTGATATGTGCTGCATCATACCAACTATAAACAGACCGAAAAGTTGCAGCTTTTGTCATGTTTCTGTGAAACAACGAATTGCAAAGGCATGTCCTGTATCTGAAAACTTATAATGACCTTGTTACACCGGCTTTGGCAAAGTGATAACATTCGAGACATCGTTAACAAAAACGCTACAGAAATGACACTTATAGAAAACGTATGAACACCATACATACAGCAACTCATACACCATATGAACAATTATAGTGAAAAGTACTGTGAACTGAAAGCAGGCATCTGTACTGAATGCATGTCAGTTTTCTAAACACTCCTTTTAGCCATGTATTTACTGCTGCTAATTACTGAATTATATAATTATTATTTGTATATGAGGTAAGACACAGTTTGAAAGTCTCTGTCTCTCAATCATGTAATCCTTAACAGAGCTTTGGGTGAAAACCCAAGTATCTCTTTTAGCACTTTCCATTTTCTATTTATTGTAGGAGTTACATAAAACAGGGAAACATACTTCCTCCCATGTTTCCATTTTCCCTGCTAATGGACATACTGTATTACAGTCTCCTCCAGAAATATTGGCACAGTTAATGAAAATTAATATTGCATGTAGTGAGTGAGTGATATGTTGAGCCTGGGTACTGAGTAGTAAAAATATTCTCCTATATAGTGTAGTATTTGTATTTGTAGAACAATGATTACTGTATGCTTACTATATATATATATATATGTAGTATTGCTACTGTATGTTACCTGATTTGTTACCTGACAGATCAATACATCTGTTTAATGGATAAGAATTTTTAGCATTCATTTTTCAGCTTTTTGTTTGTTGCTTAGTCAGCTCATTATAGCCCACGGCTAGCTGCCAGAACAGCGTCAGTGTACCTTGGCATCGACTCTACAAGTCCCTGGAAATGTACTGGAGTTCTGAACATTGTTCTTTCAATGTATATTCCCCCTAATGCTTTGATGACAGCGGTGGAGAGTGCTGTCTAAACCCTGGCAGCAAATATATAAAAACACATTTATACCAAAAAATCATACTTTTTGTTGTAAACTTGCTGCAGGCAATGTCTGAGTCTTCTCGCCCACGTCTCCGGGAGAGGTCTGCTTCAGAGGAGAGTAGGAGCGAGCTATGCTCCTCAACATTCCCTGGAGACACCCTGCCCTGGAATCTGGCCAAGCATCAGCGTGTCAAACGTTCTAAATCGGCATCTGGAGATGTTCTGGACCCTGCAGAGAGAGCAGTCATCCGCATCGCAGGTAAGAGGATGTCTGAGTCAGAGTACTGCCTCTGTTGCAGTACACTAAAACACACTACACCTTTGTATGCTATTGCCATTAATACTCTCAAGCATACTCAAATAACTAGTGCCCAGCAGATTTACAGACATATTCTGTGCAGATGACAATTGTCTTGTCTGAAATCTGTTAACATGTGTAAGTTTGTTCTAAACTTTACTCCATGTAAAGAAATAACAAAAGCTGGTGTATTATTTTGACATACTGTTTTAAAAATAATCTATGATTTGGGAGTGTGGTATTTTTCAAGCTGTTGTTCAATAAAAAGTAGGAGTGTGGAGGCAAAAATCCACTTTAGCCCAAGTAATACCTACAGAAAATCTATCTACATCAACTATATGGCCAGACATACTGTATGTGGACACCTGACCAATGAACATCCCATTTTAAAACCAGGGCTATAAATATGGAGTTGGTTATAATAATTTCCACACTTCTGAGAGGGCATTCCATTATATTTCAGAACATGGGAGTGGGGATTTGAGCCTTTTAGCCACAACATCACAAAAGGTTGGGGGATTATGTCCAACAGAAAGTGTGAAGCTGGTGATTCAGTCTATTACAATGGTGCTTAATGTAGTTGAGGTCAGAGGCCTCTGTTCAGGCCAGTTCTTCCACACCAACCTTGGTAAACCATGCCTTCTTGGGCCCCGCTGGACCATGTTTGTGCCCTTTAGTTCTAGTAAAAGGAATCTTAATGTTACAGCATAAAATACATTCTAGTTAATTTTGCGCTTGCAACTTTGTGGCAGCAGAAAAAACACATATGGCTGTAATGGTGAAGACCCCACGTAACTTTGGCCATATAGAGGATAAACATACTCAAGCATTCATGAGTTAAAAGTCAATATTTTGTGTTGAAAAGATGTAATTGATGAAAAGAGCTGACCACAGTATTATGACCAATCCTGTATGGCTAGCTAATTAATTAAGTAATTAGTCATACGGAATATTTGGCTAACTCAGAAAAACATACTTGATGGATGAAAGCTAGCTAATTTCACTGAAAGTTCACAATTGTTAAGTATTTTATCATAAATATAAATGTATACACCTGCTTTAATCGCCAAGGGCTTATATGAAGTGATAAATGTTTCATATTAAACCTGATGTCTTATCAGAGCAGTGCTATTAAATGTTTACATGGTTAAAACACATGTCCAGTTTTATGTGCTGCTGCTAAAGTTTCAAAATGACTTTCATAACAGTTAGCATGAATGAACAGAGGTTGCATGGATGTGCTCATTATGTACCTAAAGCACATAACACCTGCACGGTTCAGTATTTAACTTGTTCTGTATGATCAGTGTTTTGTATGCACAGTGCACTCCATAGTGTAAAAGCAAGTAGGCACTAGGTGTGCGTGTGTGTGTGTGTGTGTGTGTGTGTATGTGCGTGTGTGTGTGCATGTGCATGTGTTTACTGAGAATGTTGTCTTTGGTGTAGCTCCCAGCTGCTTGTTTGCCTAAAGTGTTGCTGTTCTCTAAGAGCTCCTGAGTTTGTTTCATTTTCTTGAGGAAACATTCACAACTGTCTTACATTATCTCTGTGTTTGCTGACGGAGTATGTCTAGATCAGTTTGTGTATCAACTACAACTGTCAAGAGAGTGTGAAGTCTCCTATTATGATCATAATCAACGTCTATAATAAGTGAAATATATGCAGTAGTAAAATTAATGTCCTTAATTACTAACTAACTAACTAACTAACTAACTAACTAATGAAATCAATCGATCAATAAATAAATAACAAAAAAATAAATGCAACAATAAGAGGAGATGCAAACTACATGTGGTGTTTGGGGACAACAACCTCCTCATCAATACACAATTGTTGGACCGTATATTTATAATCACACCTTCCAGTGTCACCCAAATGAGGATAAGGTTCACTTTTGAGTCTGGTTCTTCTCAAGGTTTCTTCCTCATCCATCTAAGGGAGTTTGATCCTTGGGGAAAAATACAAAACACTTTTAAATGTAAGTCTAATATTTATCTTCAACCTTTATATAATATACATTTTGGTATAATAAACTTTTGTACTATATTTCTTATGTTCAGTAAAGCTGCCTTGAGACAATGTCCATTATTAAAAGCGCTATACATGCCATGTTTTGGAATACACAACAGTTATGAGGTTGATTGTGCTAAACTACAAACAATCACACATCGTCACACAGCGTCACTCTAGACTACCATCCTGTGGTTGAAGAACGATGGTGATTACTCAGTTCTAAGCTCTTCTTCTTTTCTTGGACAAAGTAAAGCAGCTTATACAAACCACCCTAAACCACCACAGCCACTCTGTCACATTTTTCTTCTTATTTAAACCTGAGTGGACTCAGTATTAATGTCATAACTAGATTGAATTTCACGTCATTTGGAAACCATTTGAGTTTTGCTAGGAGGATATCAGTTTTAAATTGGTGTCAGATACAACACACTGATCTGTAATGTAATGGGACAATGGGTCCATGCATATATCACCATAGCTTAAATGAGCAACATCTGAGGGAAATAAATAAAAACAAAAAACACACTTTCACACCCCACACTTTTATTTATTTTTATATTTATTATATATATTTTTAAACAACCATAATTCACTAAAGTGCAAGAAATGAACATTTATCTCGTAAGTACCTTAAAATACGTTGTTATTCATAGTCACTGACAGTCAACTTTTTGTCATTTAACTGGATGTATTCAAATTTAAATATCTTATCTCTGCAATACACCTCAGAATTATGACATGCCAAAAAAACCTTTTTTTATTACCTCCATAGCACTATAACTTATTTACTTTTTTATTTTCCCAGTTACTTGTCACAAGATAATATCTTCATGCATTCAGGATTCTCTCGGTGCGATCCCTGACAAGCACAGCGGGTGATCTCTTATCAGCTAAAGTTGGCAGTAAAATTTCTTAAATCTTGCTTTCTTTATTCTGGTGTTGTTACAGACAAGCACGGAGTGGTTTCAGCAGCTCCTCCTTTTAACCGGTTGCTCCGTGGGAGATGAATCAGCTTGTATGAGCTGTTTCAGTGAAACAAACTACATATGTTTTGGCACGTGTAGTTTATTTTTCTCTTTCCCTTGTGTTTACATGATTGCTGATTTTCCTCGGTCATATGACTGCAAGTGTTCAAAGAAGGCAAACTCTGGGACTATGTTTGTGAAAAATTCGTTATTGTTCTAAATAATCTTTTATTATTTAATTTAATTTATTTTACGGTACATAGACAACTGACCTATTTTATGAATCTTGGATCTTGGACTTAATGCTTTAACAATGGAAACATTTAAAATATATTTACAACAACCAGGACTGTTTTGTTCTGTTTTCTTGAGTAGCTAAGGCTTTTACAAGTTACATGTCAAATTTGTTACTTGCAGACACCACATGGGGTCAGTAGTTTAAATAACTGTGTTCAATGGGCAGAAATGTGGTTTTGATTAAAGGGTTAAACCTTAAGTGTTTTGAACTAAAGTAATTACTGAACTATTTGAACTAAAGTAATTACTGAAAACTTTTTACTTTTGAAGTTTTGAAGGCCTTTGAATTAAAACATAAATCTTTTGTTAAAACTACAACCAGCCCATTTATGTTTGTGTACATGTTGCAGAGTTCGACCGCTTTGCAGTTCTTTTATTGCAATGGCTTTCATTTGAGTTTATAGTTTTAGCTGTAGCACACCTTTCTCAGACTCAGTGTTTGAACAATATGTTGTTGTTCTGGCCTCCCCTCACATTTTTATCTGCGCTTGGGACTGGCACTGAGAGTTCACTGGATTGTGCAACCCACAGTGGCTGGATTGGTTCCCTGCCCAGGAATCAAACCCAGACTGCAGCAGTGAGAATATAGAAGCCTCGTTCACTAGACCACCAGCGAACTGTGTTTAAGGAAAATGATATATAGACAGAATGATATATTAAAAGAATATACCAAAGTACTTATACAGAACATTGTCCTTTAGTTGAATATTTATTTTTTGCCATTTAAATAGTTTATTTATTTATTTATTTTTTTTGTTAAATTGCATCAGTACATCCCAATTTGAAATTCTACCCAATTAGCTTACAAAACCATTATGTTGTTATATTAAACTTGCCATGCAATGTCAGCAAGTCTGTCAAAGCTTCTGGAAAAACATTTTTCATCACTCTGCATTAAATGAAAACAAAGCTGCTGCGTAATAGCTGAAATGCTGAATTGGCTCGAAGTGATTCCCAATAGACTCTATAGGTGTCGAGTGTATACGAGTGTAGAATAAAATCCTTTTTTTGCTTGTTTTTTGGACTCAGCCAAAAGCAGTTTAACGGAATCTCTGACTGATTAATAGTTCACAAATAGCTGTTTTTACGTAAAATAATTTTGCGAAATGCTGAAAAAACCCACATATATGAGGGATAATTAGGCTTTTTGGGAATGGTTTAATGTCATATGGTCAAGTTGGATTACTTTATTTTGTCCAGAATTCTAATATCTACTATAAGATCTAGATTGTTTATGAACATTACATACTTCCAGGTGAGATATGTACAGTATATATATATATATATATATATATATATATATATATATATATATATATATATATATATATATATATATATATGTGTGTGTGTACATATAATTATAATTATATGTGTGTTCCCTAAAACAGAAACTTTTCCATTTGGTATAAAAAAAATAATTCTTTCATAAATGGCTTAGTGTTTAGCACATTCGCCTCACACCTCCAGGGTCGGGGTTCGATTCCCGCCTCCACCTTGTGTGTGTGGAGTTTGCATGTTCTCTCCCTGTGCCTCGGGGGTTTCCTCCGTGTACTCCGGTTTCCTCCCCCTGTCCAAAGACATGCATGGTAGGTTGATTGGCATCTCTGGAAAATTGTCCGTGAGTGCGTGAGTGAATGAGTGTGTGTGTGTGTGCCCTGTGATGGGTTGGCACTCCATCCAGGGTGTATCCTGCCTTGATGCCCAATGACGCACAGGCTCCCCGTGACCCGAGGTAGTTCAGATAAGCGGTAGAAGATGAATGAATGTTCCTTTTTCCGACGTCAGTTACACAGGACAACACTTTTATCAAAATGCTTTAAAGATGTTGATGCTTAAGATGATGAGGTAACAGTGAATAGAGCTCTGTTCAATAGATCTGCTCCCAATCCCAACTTCTTCCTCAAACTCTGACCAGTCATTCAGAAGGTTTTTCAATCCTTCCCAGTCACCCAAAATATTTTCCAAACCTACACATTCTTATAGAATGTTTGAGCAGTTGTTCCAGGAAGTTTGCCCATCCATCCTGCTTTCACTGAATATTTGATCAATCCTGGCCATTCCTGCAGAAAGTTTGACCATTGCTGCCCATTCCCACAGAAATTGTGAACAATGCTGTCCATTCTGATTTGGAAAAATTATCATCGTACCGTATGAACCCGCATGTGGTACTTTATAAATAGATGGTTCTCACTTACTCTCTTTAGGTATCTGCCTTATCCTGGCCAGGGTTGCAAGCCTATTCAGGGATTCAGAGCCTATCCTGAGAATGTTGGTCTTGAGGCGGAAATATTCCCTGGATGGGATACAAGACTATTGTAGGGCACCATGTACACACATTGTTAAACTCATTCATACCTAAGGTCAGTTTATTTTAGCCAATCTGTGTACTAGTATGTTTTTGGGAGGTAACTCCTGGAGCAGTGAAGTGGCAATGCTACTTGCTGTATCACTGTTCTCCTTAACCTAGTCGGTTCTGTGTCCAAAACTCTGGAAGTTGGTGGCAGTGTCTAAAGCGGTGGACAATTCTTTGGAAGGTTGTGAGTTTAAATCCCAGCTCCATCATACCACATCTTGGCCTTTTGTCTTACAAGAATATCTGGCAGGCCATTCCTGACTGCATGAAACTTTTGAACTTTTTTATGAATGTTTTTTCAGGGTTCTGTAATATATCAGTCATATCAGTAAAAGGTTTAGCTTCCTTTCAGGTCTGTCTCTCAGTTTTAATAGCAATTTTAAAAATCCGAATAGTTTAAAATTGTACCCCAATTTTGTGAGAGTGTATTGTTAACTCAGTGTATCAGTTTAAGATTTCCCATGGTGAGACAAATCAAGATTGAAAGGTTTGTCACATGCGCAGTCGTAGGAAGAACATTCCTTGAATGCTGATTGACTGAAATGCAAGCCACTAAAATGAACCTTCTTTGCTTTTTCAAGTTGCTCAGATATAACACTGTATAATATTTATAAACGGATTATTTTTTTCCTTTTAGCAAAGTCTACTAGGCTAAAATATCCTTTTACTTCAAGATCCACAAGACCACTACAAACAAAACAAGCCACAAATAACCACAAAGAAAACCAACCCCAAATATTTTACAGTGGGTTAGGGGGCTTTTTCTTATACGGTTAACATCCAAAGATTTCCAGCTCATCTAACAACAACACACTATTATTTTTGTTTCCTTGGCATGTGGTGAAGTTTAGTTATTCAAGGTTGTAAGATCAGGTAGAACTTCTTTCTTCTGTTGTTCTTGTAATGGAGACAGCATCTTGACCACCATAAGAGATATAAGAAGTTTTCAGTTCCTCTTTTCCACCATCACCATCTTTCTTACCATTTATGTATGTGTCTTTGTTCCGGGCAAAGTATATGAGTGTAATGTGACATACTTGATTTCAAATCAACAGCTAATCTCCAACACTATGATGGGAAATTACTGTTAAGCTCATTATACCATAATCTGATGATTTAATGAGAAAAATATTGAAAAAATATATTTCTATTTTTTAAATCTAATTTGTACATATTTACCAGTAATTGTGCCACGTTTCCAAATGAGAGAATCCAGGAAAAGCAAGTATTTATAATATTTGTTAATCACTCTATGTAATTTATTTTTTACTAATTCTATATTATTTATTTTGTTTAATGCATTGACAGTGGCTTTTCATGCATTGACAGTGGCTTTCTCAGACGGTGTATACTTTGTGCCTAAGTAAATATATTATGTCTAAAAATGAATCTTTTGTGATCATTTTAGTCATTTAATGATTTTTGTTTGTGTTGTTGGGATTAACATCGACTTATGTATGTATGTATGTATGTATGTATGCATGTATGTATGTATGTATGTATGTCTGCTTTCTGACTAGCCTTGATTGAGCTGTTCTTAGAAATCAGAACTCTGACCACTGATCTAGTGTGTGGGCCTTTAAAAGGAGGGTCTGTGTGTATTTGTGTGTGTATGTGTGTATGAGTGAGTGTGGGTTGGTATTTCTCAAGCTTAGAAGGGGAGTGGTAGTGGTGGTCTAGACTGGAAGCCAATGCTGTGAACGGCAACACACACATACACTCAGTGTTGAGTGAGTGCAGGGGGACACCATATACACACACACACACAAGCAAACACTCGTCTGTATGCAGCCCGGCTGACAGGGAGGGACGTCTGGCTGAGGAAGGACACAGTGAACAAGAGAAAAGTAAAAGGAAGACATTTGCGCTGACCTGACCTTAAGGCCATGTATAATCCAGCCAGCCTGCCTGGAAATGTGGAGGAGCAGTGCTTTGTGCAAGCTTATGAGAACGTCAGAGAGAAATACAAAGGTACTAAAGCCTCTAACTTCTCTAAGCCCATGGGAGAGATTGTGTGTGTGTGTGTGTGTGTGAGAGAGAGAGAGAGAGAGAGAGAGAGAGAGGGAGTGCATACCTGTTGAAATGATATGGCCCATAGCAGTGTGGCGATAAGTCATTCCATATCAAATTGCACAGATGTGTAGAATAGCAAAGCTGCATGAAACACAACAATATTTTGCACCCCGTCACATGGTGTAATATGCTGGATGTGCTTTAAGTTCATTTTGGCAGATCTCCTGGTTTCCTTATGTTTTCTATTTCAGATGGCTACCATAATTGGCTTGGAGGCGTAATTACAAACAGTTTACTTGGCTTAGTGCTTCTTGTGAATGTTTTATTTTGAGATGTGTAATATGCACACGACTTACCTTTTGTACACATGATGGGCTACATATGACCAGCCTTAGCAGTCTTGGTTAAGAAGGATTTCAATAATGCTTTTAAAACTGTTTACAAACTATTTATGAGATCCTAAAATAAAATCCTGTTTTGAGCATTTGAGCATTCATTCAAAATCTGTTTCAAACATCAGAAAGACATGTAAACAAAAGGTGATAATATAACCAGATAAAAGGCAGCCATGAATGCATTGACTGAGTGAGTAAAGAAGCCAAATCACACTAATCTGATAATCTCTAATTATATCATTATATTATTTAAACAGTCCATATAGTCAGTGATGATCCACCCTTTCCCATAATCCTGTTCCTATGTGAGGCTCGAGAGCTATGGAGGGATGACTATAAATACCGGCCCAATTTTTGATTACAGACGGGAACTCTACTCACCCCACCAGTGTAATCTTATACACTGGAGCATTTTTAGCTATAACATTTAGCATAAGCTTTTAGGTATAACAAAATAATCTTACTAGTCAGTTTAATTCTGATATCCAGGTTTTATATTTCTGATATTAAGAACTGCTGCTTTCAGATTAAATCATAAGTGTAGCAGATGAAAATCTAGTTTCTGTTTCCAAACGAATGGCAGATCGTTACCCCAATGTGGTTTGTCTAACACTGCCGACTTACTCAATCAGTTCTACCAATCACCAGTTGAGCAACACTGTTCCTCCTGACCAATCACTGATGACCATTTGTCCCATAAATGCACTGCTTTGTTTTAAACTCTCTTTTTTCTTCCCAAACCATTTTCCTTTATGCCTGTTTACCAGATGCTCTCTACCATTGCTTCATTTTGTCTATACTCTTAATAGAATTTATTTATTATTATTATTTTGTATGGTGCTATTTTCCAAATAGTTTCTTTGTGGTGCCATGACCAAAAGCTTCATCCATCTTTAAGAAATAAGGTATAATTTATTATTTTCCACAAAATAATTCAATCATTATACAAAGTAGTCTACCATATCATCTTTTAGACTTTTGAGCACACATTAGCTAATATCCCATGCACAGAGTTGGCAACACAGGGGTTGTTTCAGCTTGGTTTTAAAACCAAAACTATGTCCTTGGTTGAGCAGAGTGGAGACTAGTGAGAGAACAGTATGTATCTGACTCCAGATTTATGCTTTTGCTTTGTATACACTTCTCTTCCTATTGAATATTCAGACACAGGCCAATGATAAGATAAACAATCTTATGGGAATATATGTGTGTGTTTGTGTGTATGGTCCCCTGCATCCCATCCACGGTATATTTCCATCTTGCATCTGGTGTTTCCAGGATAGGCTCCAGATCCACTGCTACCATGATCCACTGCTAGCATGACCAAAATAAACCACTTACTGAAGATAAATGAATAAAAGCATGGCAGGTTTTCTCTTACCAACTAGACTCTCACTGATAAAACTGCATGTACATTCAGCTTCTGTTCAGTTCTGTTTTGGCTTTGGGCGGAGCTAATTTCAGGGCCAGAAGATCTAAATACAAGCCTGAAACTATAAAAACAGGCAGATGCAATATGAAATTATCAATCACAGTTTCCTGGTATTGGCAACCAATTTTTGGTATTGGTAACCCAAAGTATTTTTGGTATTCAACTTCAACTTTATTCATTTATATAGCACATTTTACTGCAATTTCAATTGCCCAAAGTGCTGCACAATATTACAAAAAGCATAAAGCAATATATATCAGACAGCTGAAAAATATATCAAACAGCTGAAAAATAATATACATAAAAAAGGAAAAAGATAAAATGAAATAAAACATATAAAAGCATCAAGAAACGATCTCTAAACAAGGTCTATTCTCAACGAACGCTAAATTAAAAAGATAAGTTTTTAACTGAGACTTAAAACCTTCTAACGTTGAGGCCTGCCGAATGTGCAAAGGGAGGCTGTTCCACAGTTTTGGGGCGATGACCATGAAAGCTCTATCACCCCTAGATTTTTTTGAGGAACGGGGAACTGCCAGTAGAAGTTTATCTCCTGATCTCGGCGACTTGACTGGAGTACTGTATGGTCCTTTAAGAGGTTGGTGATGTAACTTGGAGCGATATTGTGAAATGCTTTAAAAACCATCAATAGAATTTTAGAGATAGATTGTGTTTGCTTATCCCAACATACAGAGAGTTGCAATAGTCCAGTCTTGAGGTGATAAAAGCATGCACTATGACCTGTATGTCTTTAGTATTAAGGATGGGTTTCAGCCTGGAGATCTTTACTACTGACTTAATCTGGTTGTGAAAGCTGAGTGAAGAGTCAATAATAACACCAAGATTCCTAACAATATTTTTTATAGGTATATCCAGTGCATATACTGGCAATACAATAGCACTAGAATAGCACTAGACATAGCTTCCTTAAGTTTTGATTGACCAAAGATAATTGTCTCAAATTTTTTCTTATTTATTTGAAGAAAATTGTGCGATAACCAGAGTTTGACTTCATCCAGGCAGAGTACTAAAGGCTGTAGCTCAAAGAGTTCAGATTTTCAACTTAAAAAGGCAAATATAATTGAGTGTCGTCAGCATACAAGTGATAAGAGATGTCGTGACGACGACAAATTGAGCCAAGTGGGCTCATGTACAAAGAGAATAAAATGGGCCCCAAAATAGAACCCTGAGGAAGACCGTATTTTAAAGATGCCAGTGAAGAAGAGTTATTTGCAAGATTCACAAAGAAAGTTCTTTCATGCAAATATGACTTAAACAATTTTAAAGCAGTCCCCTTGATACCTACTTCATCCTCCAGGTGTTTCAAAAGAATTGAATGATCTACCATGTCGAAGGCGGCACTGAGATCCACCATAATTAAAACAACCCCCAACCCAGCATCAACTGACATTAGTAGATCATTTACTACTTTAACTAATGCAGTCTCTGCTGTGGCCAACTCTAAAACCAGATTGGAAGTTATCTAAAATGTCATTTTCCATTAGAAAAGGAGTAATTTGAGAAAAAACTTTTTCCAATACTTTTGTGAGACATGGTAATTTGGAAATTGGTCGATAATTATTCAACTCTGTAGGGTTACAGCCAGATTTTTTGAGTAAAGGAGAGACCACTGCTTGTTTAAGACAAGGAGACACCACTCCATTTCTCAGAGAGCTATTTACAATAGATAAAATGCTAGGGCCCAAAATATCAAAAAGATCTTTTAAAAAGCGAGGAGGTATAGGATCCAGGGGAGTATTTGATAGTTTCATGTGTCTAATAATATCCTCCAGAGCTGGAAGAGAGACTGAGTCAAAATGATCAAATGTACTGTACATGAGATTGTGGTGGAAACTGCTAGACCACAATATGAAGGCGTGATATCTTCTCTGATTAATTCAATCTTCTTTTGGAAAAAAGTCAAAAAGTCCTCACAAGTGTAAAGAGAGTGTATTGATTAACATAATGACTTAAAATGGTCATATGTTCACTACCATAAAGAGTCTTGCAAGCACTTTACAGTGCTGCTCTGAATCAAATTGTTCACAACCTCATATGTATCTCATTAAGAGAGAACTCATACTGGAATAAACTTGAAAAAGAGGGAAGTGGGTGTAAAAGAAAAAAATATATATTTACAGCTGCCTGTATAGATGCCTTAAATATTCAATAAACAGAATCTATTTATTCACAGAAACATGTATAGTGCTCCATATAATCTAAACCTAATATTGAACAGAAAACTGTGCACTTATTTAAACTTATTTAAAAAAGATATATATACATTTATAAATCTTGAGGAATTCATTGTTACAGACTTCTGTAGTCTGCCAGTGGCATAAAAGTAAATATAAATGCGGCAAACTTTTCTGCAAGTAGAATAGACATTTATTTAACACTGTATGTAAGTAGTATCAGGTGTCAGTGCAGGTAAATGTTAAGAACAGTAGGATTTCTGGTTGCTCTGTACCTTAAAATGTACATTTTTGTCTCATTAACTTCTTGAGAGAGAAGAAAACATCTGGTGAAGGAAAGACTTTTTATAGCTTAAACTACGACATGCCTTTCTATAATTAAGAAAACACATTAAAACATCATTAGCCTACTGTGATGTTTACACGATTTAACAAATACAGTAGTTTAATCTATTAAACAAAAAGAATCCGTTGCATCTATTACTAACAACTAGTTTAAAAGTTCACTCCAACTTTTATTCGAAAAACTGTTCATGCATATAATCTGCATAGATCTTTTTCTACTGAGCTCTCCACACACACCCCAGATGCACAGTGTCAGTTTTCATGAACTTCTTTTGAAGCTGTATGAACCCTCCACACTCACTGCCTCTCAGTCCTGCCACATCTGTTGTACTGAAAACAGGAGATGACCTCTGACCTTGACTCGCTCTGACCTGCCTATCTGAAGAATCTGATGCATGGTTTGCTCTCCCAGAAGTCTGTGTTCACTTACGAGTGTGAAATGGATCATATCAGTCAAATAGATGAGGTCACATGCTGTTAGTTTGATAACAGTACAGACTAAATAAAAGGACATTACTATAGTTTATGTCATGCTTACTGTGGGGTTAGCTTGGCGTAAATGCGTAAATGCTTTCTCTCTTACACACAAACACATAATAGTTAATGATACACTCAGAAAAATCATAATTTACTCACTTTTATGACCTTATTTCATAAGATTCATACACAAGGAAGATGGAGCTTTTTTTTTCCATTCCATGAATTTCAAATTCCATTCCATGAATTTCTTCATATTTTAAGACAGTTCAATCTGGTTTTGGCTTTAAATCAAATATATGACCATTACAATAGGTTAGATACATGAAAACTGGCAAGTTTTTGGCAAGTCTAACTTCAACATGTGTAGATCAGATGGCTGATTCCTATATTGCGTGCCATGCTTTGATCACGTTGTTGAATACTGTAACAGTGTGACACCACAGTTGGAATGAAATATATAAATAAATGCAGGTGGACTTTTATAAACAGGGGATAAACAGAGTGTAAAATACTAGAACTTGCTTGTGGTTGACATGCATGCAAAAGAGAAACTTGTTTTAGAAAGCCTGCTGTTTTCAGAACTACAGTATATATAGTTGAAAATGTCAAAGTGAAGGGTTTTCCCTCACTGCCACACATATTATCAAGTCAGTCTTGCATAAAATTTGTCTTGCACATGGTTTCAGGACCAATGTTAAATAATTCTGTTTAAGAAAGTCATCCAATAGGAAGTTCATTCATTCATTCATCTTCTACAGCTTATCCGAACTACCTCGGGTCACGGGGAGCCTGTGCCTATCTCAGGCGTCATTGGGCATCAAGGCAGGATACACCCTGGACGGAGTGCCAACCCATCGCAGGGCACACACACACTCTCATTCACTCACGCAATCACACACTAGGGACAATTTTTTCCAGAGATGCCAATCAACCTACCATGCATGTCTTTGGACCGGGGGATGAAACCGGAGTACCCGGAGGAAACCCCCGAGGCACGGGGAGAACATGCAAACTCCACACACACAAGGTGGAGGCGGGAATCGAACCCTGACCCTGGAGGTGTGAGGCGAACGTGCTAACCACTAAGCCACCGTGCCCCCCCAATAGGAAGTTGAGTCAGATTAAGTCTGAATGTTGCTGGGCCTAATAACACTTAAACAAGGGAACAACATAGGCTTAAGTGTGGTAACGTTCACTAACTAATGCTGTCTAATAGGGTGGTCTAATACAGATTATTAGGGCTTGACCAGAAATGTCAAAAAAGAAATGACTTTTTTTTTTTACTTATAAAAAGAATAGTAAATGAATAAACTG
The DNA here is from genome assembly GCF_030014155.1 of Tachysurus vachellii. NCBI lineage: Eukaryota > Metazoa > Chordata > Actinopteri > Siluriformes > Bagridae > Tachysurus > Tachysurus vachellii. Next base: position 12,196,436 of record NC_083480.1, read on the forward strand.
TTACTCATATAGACTATATACCATTTTATTCCACGATTTCAGTAGGCTGAGCTTCAGGAGATTTACTGCATCAGACACACATATGTAAACTTATTATTTTGCGCTTTTTAGTTTGCTGCAATAAAACAGATCATACAAGGTTAGCATCAGTAAACATCAGCAAATCTAGCAGGGGTTCTGGAGAATAGAATAAAAGCCTTTATTTTGTCACATATATATTACACAGTGAAATTCTTTCTTCACATATCCCAACTTTTGGAGGTTGGGGTCAGAGCGCTGGGTCAGCCATGATACGGTGCCCCTAGAACCAAGAGGGTTAAGGGCCTTGCTCAAAGGCCCAACAGTGGCAGCTTGAACAGCAATCCTCTCAACAACCCAGAGCCTTAACCACTTGAGCCACCACAATTGTGTGTAAACTCATGAAGGTTAAATGTTCTTGGTTAGCATGCTAAATCAGGTTCCCTTATTAAGACTTCACTGGCTTGACCTCGATAGCAGTCCACTTCCTTCATGTAGTGTGCCAGTGAAATTAGTTTCCTGAAATACAACTTCATTTTAAGAGTGTCTCCATACATCTATCACAGCACGTACAAGAACAAATTCATAAACATATGAGGTCTAAAACATGCCATGAACCAGTTATAGTTAGCAGAATGTTGCTTGATCTGTGCAAATCCTTTCTTATAATAGGAAACAAAAGCACATTCATGCAGTCAATCAATGTCTGTAGGTTAATATTAATACAACTTTAAATATTCTGAGGTTATTTAAATATAAACTAGATAGACGAACGTTTGTGGACAATTGACCATAGCGAACATGTGTGCTTGGTAAACATCTCATTCCAGATGTTGTCCTCCTTTGCTGTTACTTTTAGGAGGGTTTTTACATTTAGAAAGTTTTGAAGTGTAGCTTTGAGCAGTAGTGAATTCAAGCATTGTGGTGTTGCGCGAGGAGGCCTGGGGTGTATTCTGCTTTCCATTCTATCCTAAAGTTGTTCAGTGGGGATAAGGTCAGGGCTCTGTGCTGGCCACTCAACCAAACATCTTCCCAAGCTTGGCAAACCATGTGGTCATGGAGCTCACTTTTTGCACAGGGGCATTTCAGTGCTACAGCATACAAACACACCCTATAAAGTTGTGTGGTCCACACAAAGTTGTAGGTTTGACACTTTTAACATTTGACATATTAAGTAAAATAAATACAAATACACACTGGCAATTAGAAGTGGGATTCTCTGTCTTCACATAGAATTTTATCTATTTTTACAAATTCTAGTTCATAAATATCATCCTTTTATTAAACCATTGAAATGTTTACGGATTTCCATTCTCTTTCATATCAGGTAACTGGAAGAACTGAACCTAAGTACTGTATGTAATGTGATATCATCCACCTTTTACCTTTTATTGTGGAACAGACACCACATATAGCTGTTACTCTTTATATTGTTGATTGTGATGTTCAAGAGTGATCGGCGTTCCTTATGAAAAGAAGCATAGTTTCTTAGATACAGCCTAACAGAAATGAGGCATCTGGTTTCCATTTTAATTCCTTGCACTACACCAACAAGTAGGTTTATTCATTTGGAAGACATCATTTGCTAGGTAGATTATCCCACATGACCCATACTTCACACACTGGTAAAGAAATAGCAATATTATATATTAATAAACATATGAGGTATAAAGCATGAATAAAGCACAATTGCAATATACATTTCCTTAGGACACACAAGTCATCAGTCACTTCAACAGGTAAGAGTGTGGCACGAGTAGGGTTGGGTATCAAAAGAAATTTTCCGGTTCCGATTCCAGTTCCAGTTCTGCCATACGATTCCCGGTTCGGATTCCGATTCCATAATAAAAGAAATGTGAAAAATAATGCACAATACTGAAACAATTCCATTTGTGTTTATTAATCACTCTATAAATATTTTAAACAGAGCATTTCAATTCATAACAATTTAAATTTAAATGAATCCGACATCATATTTAACATCCAGAATTACAACTTAGCAAAACAGTTAGCAATCTTTCTGAAGAAAAATTAACGTCTGCTTTCTCTGGGAGAAGACGAGACCTTTCCTGGCTTATTGTATCTCCAGCTGTGGAGAAAAACCTCTCAGAGGGGGGAGATTTGCTTCATTGTTGTAGCTTTGGAAATTAATCCACACTTTAGACTTTTTTTTTTAGACATGTTTAACTAGGGGAGGTTCTAGCCCTTTTTTAGGGTGGCTCCAGCCCTAAAAATGACGTTAAAATGCAGGACATGTTTTCGATTGGAAAGAAAATTATTTATCAGTTTGATCTAAGAGCGATTTTATTTTCTTTGCTTTTACGCGCGTGCGTTGTAGTCTTTCAAAAGTGCGTCATCAGCTGTCTGTTTTATTTGAACGGAGAAGCACAGGGACGCGCAGCGTGCACGCGCAGTCAGAGCTGGAGGCGTTTATCTATAACGTTAATCAGCGGTTAAACCGCAAAGACGGCAACCAAAAGCAGTGAAATTTCACTATTCTCATTACCAGAGTTGTAGCACAAACAAAATATTAATGCAAACAATCCATTCAATACTAAATAAAAATAACATTTATTGATTTGGTCTATGTCTTGTGAATATTAGTTTATTAATGACTGCATTCATTGGACACACTGTTTGTAGAGAATGCACACATACATGAACTGATCTGATTCAAGACCGACATCATTACATCATGCATAAAAGTTTGGTGTCCACTTTTGCCATTTTAAATAATACCATAACTTTTGGCTTACTATGTAGTCACTGATTGCGAGTGACTGATTTCTGTGGTAAGCTGCGTTAATTTGGTTGTGTGACTGTAAACAGTGTAAACAATTAATATTCATGAGGTAAGACATGGCTATTTAAAGTGACCGCTCCCAGCGCTTTGCCCGTCATCGCATCGGAACCGCGTTTGGAACCGAAACTTAAATATTCTGCGCGGTTCCGGTTCCTGTTAAAAAAGGACCGGTTCTCGGTTCCCAACCCTAGGCACGAGTGACATGTACATAATGCACCGACATGTATTTTAGGTGGGGTTTTTTCCCTTAATGTTAAGTAGCTGATTTAGCTGAAAGATTGGTGACATTTTTAGAATACATTCATGAAACCAGGTTATAAGAAATGGTGCAAGATTTAAAGCTTCACATGAATTCAGGAAAGCCTTGTTTTGTGCCAAGAGGAGGCCTCAGTAGGCAGTTACGATGTAGTAATAACACAATAGTAGCAACTAAGTAAAAAAATAAAATAAAGGGAGGGAAAGCTTATACCTGACTAAACTATCAGTAAGCTGATGTTATGAACAAATTTCATGTAGGTCTGCAGAGAAATTGACTCTAATATCTATTTACAGAAATCTCCTTACAGTATAACGGATTAAATTGCAGTTACAGTTTGCTTCTTGTGGAAACATATTACATTCACATTAGAAACAAGCATAGTGCAAAACCACATACAGTATATTGTATCACATGGCAGGATCTCACAGCACTGGATTTGCTGAAGCTCAAACATGCAGATCTGCAGTTTCTGACTCTAATATTGGCACGCAATGCCAAGCTGATGCCAGGAATACTGTGTCAGATTTGTGTGTATGTGTGTGTGTGTGTGTGTGTTTGTGTGTGCGCGTGTGTGTGTGTATCATTATATGGCTTATGGATTTCACACACAATCACAGACTGCAAACTTTGGTCCTCTCAAAGAGAAAAGGATCAGTGCTCTCTGTGAATATTCGGATCAGCAAAAAAAAAACCTGTGGAAATCTGTAGCTATCTATTAAATAGCACAAACAGTGAATATTTTTTAAACAAGAATGCATAATCCTCTCACCTCAACATAGTGCAAGTAAGCAAGCATTTAAATGCTAGAAATGGATTTAATTATAAAGAGAAAGAGTTCCCTGTCTTTTAAGCAACCTGCTCCAATAGATATCTAATCTTTATGCACGTCATTAGATCATAGTTTCCATGTTATTTAAAATATTACTTCAGTATAAGTTCATATATCTTATTCAATACATCTGTGGTTTAACGTTGGCCTGGGTATCCATATTCCAGCTTAACTAATCTTAAGTTTCAAATGTTAACAGTGTAGAATATTTAAATAGATGAATATAAGTAAAACATCCTTTCAGAAATCCTGTCAGGTTAGCTGATGTTAGTGAGGTGTACGGTTTGTTGAATTCCTTACATTTCTGTTTTGACCTAGTAAGCTAATAACTGGCTACCATAAACCAACTAGCTAACATGAATGAGTTTATAATATTTATGAGTATTCTTAATCCTTTTTGCTGACAGCAGAAGGCTCGCTAACATCAGCTAATATGGCAGGATTTCTGAAATGTTTATATAAAAGTCATGTTTATATAAATGTATAAAAAAATCATTGATAACACTAGACAGCCCACATTACCTTTCTGAGAGGATTTCTGAAAGTTTGCTTTCATATATATATATATATATATAAAACATTCTTCAGTTTTAGCATTTGACAGCTAGTTAGCATTAGCTAACTTATTAGGATGTTTAAGAGTGTTTTTAAATGTTATATACATTTATGTTGTATAACAAAATTCTGTCAGAATTTATAGCAGTTTGGATCATGGCTTCACTAGTTATAATTATGACTTCCAGTGATTTCCCTCTTTCTAATACTTTATTGTCTTTAAGACACTCTTACATTCCCATATTTGGTCTTTCAGATCAAACATGAACAATTTTCTTTCTATTCTGTAACAACATTTTTCGCATACTCGTTCAAAGGTAAATTTATAGTTATTAGTCCACCTACTGACTTATTTTTGAACAATTGGAGTCCTGAGAAAAATCAGGTGGATAAATGAAGAACATTGTGTTGTACCAAGAACAATTTTTGACATTGGCTTAAAAGGCTCTTTAAACAGTACATCAAATGTTGTGACTCAACACAATGTTATCTGTTTGGCAGAAATACTGAAAGTTTTGTCTTGAACAGACCTTCCCTTATGCAGAACAGTGTTAAACGTAACCCTTGCCTCCTATGATAAATTACTGCGTATGTTTGGAGGAGAAAACAGACAGACTTTCTCTCTTTGAAGCTTAAAAATATGATGTCTCTTTTTTTATCACAATGTACAAGGTTGCAAAGTACAAGGGCTTCAGAAATTCTAATGCCATATCTTCAAAGTGTTTATATAAAGAATGATGTCTAGACAAATTAAAAAGAGCTTTATTAATGGTGAAAGGCTGAAAGAGGATTAAAGACACTGAGCAGTGCTTCAAACAACTGTCTGTCATTTACTTTAATGAATCTCTAATAATAATTTAAAAAGTTAAAATTGGGTTTAAGCCAGTGAATCATGCACATGCTTATTAAAATCAGCACTTTAGTCAGATCGGTTGTCTCACTTGTTTCTGTCTACAAGGCCAGCTGAAGAGAAAAACACCAAGTGACCTTCACATCATGATTACTTAGTATATCAAAAGGTAACATTGCTTAAAATAGTTAAAAGGCCTGTTGGCATACACAAACTAAACCCTTGAGTTAAAGTTAGTTAGATGATTTTTGAAGATTTAACAAGTTATATCTATATTTATCTGTCCTAAAAGTGATATAACAGGTAAGCAGTTATTAATTTCCAGTCACCTTTCCATAGTCACACTTTTTCTGTGGCCGAGTCTACTGACTCTAGAATTCTACTGCCAATGAAGTGCACTATATAGATTCTATAGCACTATTATTCCACTCCAAATAAGGTGAGCAGGAATATAGGTAGCTATTTGAAATACTATTTCTATGTTATTTGAAAATTATTTCTTCATGATGATGAGCTGAAGATGATGAATTTTTGCATGGATTGCATGGAAGTATAAAACCAAGCTAAACATTAGTTACCCCAAAGATTGCAATGATAAATACGGAGGAGTGAGTCAAAAACATTAAAGATTATAAGAATAGGGTGATGTTTCATTTTGATTTTAATTCCTCAAGAAATTATTACACTGTGGTTTATGCAATTCAAAAGCTAATAAAGCAGTACTGTTAAAGAACAGTGTTCATGTGTATAAAGTATAATAATAATCAGTTATATTATGGTTAGGTGATATTCAAATGCATTCAGACTTATAGTATTTAAATATTTGAAAATCAACGTCAGTAGGTTACCCTATTAGCCAGCATACAGTGTTAATGTATTTGTTTTACAGTTCTGTTCCTGTTCCTGTTCCTGTTCTGTTCCTCAGTAAGGTTTTACTCTGTGATTGTTGCTGTGGCTGTTGCTACAGTATGTAAGAGATAGTGAGAACACTTCCCCGAGGCTTTCAAATCACTCTTTGATCCTGATATCTCTCCGGACAGTTGCATAGTGTCCCTGAAATTAAATCAAGGCTTATATTAGTCATAGCATAGAGGAATAACGGTCTGTGCTTCTACAACTTGGACTTATGTGAATGTTCAATAAATTCTAATACTATATAATAATTTATTTAAGAGCAAACAGTGCAACAGGGTTAAATCTATGTATTGAAATCTGGATATATATATATAAATGTGTGTAGTTGACTGTGTGTGTGTGTGTGTGTGTGTGTGTGTGTGTGTGTGTTTCTGCATATCTAACTTATGACTCCCTACAGGAGGTAGGTTTGCACTGCAGCCCTACCCATCTCCTTCTTAGATGGTCCACCCACTCAAGGTCTCATCCCTGAGGCCTCACATTTTCCACACTGCAACAGCTGCTTGGAAATTTTCTTAATTCAATACCTAAACTATAAATGAATTCTTCCAGTAAAAGCTTAATTTTGGCACAGCCAAGGTATAGCGCCTATTGGGCACAAGGAAGGGCAACACCCTGGATGGTGGATACAAGTCCATCACAGTTATCTGTCATTTTTAGAGTTCCCAAGATGTTTGATCAGTCAGGTATATATATATATCACATTCTTTTATTACTGTAGCGATTCTATAGTTTCCATTTGGCATTTTTGTTGTTGACAACACTGAAGTTTACTTATCAGCTGTTAGAGGAACAGTGGGCTCAGGTTCCACAAAATAGTGGAATAGGTTCCACAGGTTCTGAAACCTAGAAGCCAGTTTAAAATACAGTGACAATGAAAAAAGTGACATCTTTACAAAAGAAGTGTGGTGGAAACTGGTGTACGGAGGCTTGGGTTCACTGTATTGTAGCATATTTGCCAACTGTTTCTTATAAACCCAAAATTCAAAAGAGCATCATGTTCAGCAGGGGGGCATAGTGGCTTAGTGGTTAGCACGTTCGCCTCACACCTCCAGGGTTGGGGGTTCGATTCCCGCCTCCGCCTTGTGTGTGTGGAGTTTGCATGTTCTTCCCGTGCCTCGGGGGTTTCCTCCGGGTACTCCGGTTTCCTCCCCCGGTCCAAAGACATGCAAGGTAGGTTGATTGGCATCTCTGGAAAATTGTCCGTAGTGTGTGAGTGAATGAGAGTGTGTGTGTGCTCTGCGATGGGTTGGCACTCCGTCCCGGGTGTATCCTGCCTTGATGCCCAATGACGCCTGAGATAGTACCCGAGGTACCCGAGGTAGTTCGGATAAGCGGTAGAAAATGAGTGAGTGAGTGAGATCATGTTCAGCATTTTAGTGACAGATAACTTAAAGTTTGTACACTATATTGTTAAGGGATGACAATACTGGAAGAGCTTAATTCATTTTTTTAACCCTAGTTCAGTTTGAGTTGATTGTACTAAGAGTCCTGGGATGTGCACAGAATAGACTTTATGATTACAGCAGCAGTTCTGAGGTGTCTGAAATACCTGTGAAATTATTACGTGCCATAAAACTACCTGACTCTTTAGCAATACCCGGAAGTCCTCCTAATTTACTCCAAATTAACAGTATAAATACTTTTAACTCTTCATTTTTTTATTTTGTTTGAAAGGTACTTTTAAAAATATGACTTTTATCATATTAAAGACTTTTATCCTTGTTTTGATTTATGGCCTGTATAACCTTAAAAAAAACTGCGTTAACTCCCAAATGTCCTTTGTTCTATGTTTTCTCGTAAAGTTTTAAGAGAGAAAGATAGAGAGAAAGCAAGCGAGAGAGAGGGAGGGAGAAATAGAGAGAGAAATTGATCTGCAGTAATATATCTATCAGGTCTCTTTTTTCTCCTACACTCTCTCTTGCTCTTGTCTCTGCTCTATGCTGCATGCTGCTTTTAAAATGCTGTGTCATCTCTCCTGCACGGGGAGTGCCTCTGTGTGATGGTCATTAAATGTGAGAGGGCTGATGCAGCTCAGAACTGCAGGTATTTCTTCTGTTAATATCTTCTGTCATGGTTTCGGTATATATGTAAAGATTGTTTTTAGTAGCCTGTATGGTAGAGACATGGTGTCAGTGATGTGTGAATAGAGGTGTCTGGACTAACGTCAAGAAAACAAACACACACACACACACACACACACACACACACACACACACACACACACACACACACACACACACACACAACAGACAGTCATCAGGAACATTAAACACATCACGCTGCTTTGAATTGCTGCTTTGTCATGGGAGATATTTTCAGGAAAGCAGAGTGGTTTCTGATGTTTTCTTTTCAGTACAAAGCAGGCTAGACAGGCTAAACCCTATTATAAAAAGGCTCAAGTGATTGGCATACACCTCATAATATTTGCTGTTATACACTCCCGAGCAAAATCTTAAGATGGGGGTAACATTAGTACTTGCATCTTGCGCTGGTGGATCATAACCAGGTTGTAAGAACTGCTTCAAAATGTCAAAAGAAGAAAAAGAAGCAAGCAATTTATTGAAAACTGCATTTAAACTCAAACAGGCTGATCATCAGCTGATTACAAGTTTAAGACCATAGCCCCAAAAATACCCAAAACAGAACTGTGTCAAAAAAAGGACTCAGTAGTGAGTAGCCCCACTGTTCTTGTTGATAACTTCAAACACTCTTTCTGCATGCTTTATGGAACTGTTTCAAGGAGGCTGGTTGGAACTTTGCTCCATGTGGTGAAGATGGCTTCACGAAGGGTATCCACAGTCTGGAAATGACGTCCGTTTTTGTAAACTTATCTTGCCATCCATCCCCAAACATTCTTAAGGGGATTCAGATCAGGGGAACATGCAGGATGGTCCAGAAGTGCAATGTTATTGTCCTGAAAGAAGTCATTCGTCAGCGTTGTCCTGTTGAAAGACCATGTCATTACCCCACAGACGAGGGCCCTCAGTCAAGAGGGATGCTTGCTGCAACATGTCCACATAGTCAGCCACCGCTTGACACCCGTGCACAAACTGAAGCTCCATTTTCCTATTGAAGGAAAAAGCCCCCCAGTTCATGATGGAGCCTCCTCGACTGTGTCGGGTAGAAAACATCTGCAGTTGGATCTCCTTGTCATGCCAGTATTGTAGGAAGCCATCAGAAGCATCCAGGTTAATTTTTTTCTCGTTCGAGAGTAAAAATTCTTTCATCTTTAAATGTTCCATGTTTGGTGCTCCTTTGCAAATTCCAAATGGGCAAGTTTGTGGTGTGGGAGGAGATGTGGCTTTCAAAGACGGTTTTTTTGTTCTTTAAGCCCTTCTCTCACAGATGCCTTCTTATAAGATAAGATAAGATAAGATATACCTTTATTCGTCCCACAGTGGGGAAATTATAATTATTGGGTGGCAGTCAGCATCAGTAATGGCCTTAATTTTGGTCAAAGAGCTGCCTGTGTCTTCACAGACAGCTCGTCGGATTCTCCGGCTCAGTGCAGGTGAAATTTTTTGGGAAGGCTTTTACATAAATTAGCAAAAATATATTTGAACATCCAGACTGTTATTTTGTACAATTCCTAACATCTGAAACATTTTTCATTATTTTAGTAAGTTGTTATATGTATATTTTTTCATACAGCTTTTTTTTTTCCCCCAAACATAACTAGTACTTTTTGGTAGTTTTATGGATGCTTTAGAAATGTGCCACCTTTATACATGGAAAGAGTTTTTATGTACTAGCTTTGAGCTGGCGTGCTGGACCAAAATAAACAGTGGTTAAATAAATTACAGAGAAAAGGAGAATACAGGGGCATGGAGGACAGTCTCTCTCTCTCCCTCCAGTCTCTCTCTCTCTCTCTCTCTCTCTCTTTCACTGTCTTTTATAGGATCTCTGCAGCCCTTTCTTGGTGCCAAGTGTCCCATCAATTGAACATGATAACTGCCCTGCATTGTGATTGGCTATAAAGTCTAAGAGGCAGGGGATAGGATGTTTGGTAGAAGAAAGGAAACATGGGAGGAAGAGGAGGGGTGCAATTTTTCCTCTCATACTTTCCCTGCAGGAGTGAATGAGAGCGAGAGAGAGAGAGAGAGAGAGAGAGAGAGAGAATGACTGAAAAACAGAAGTCAGCTAGTAGAGCTACAGGCTTAGTGAAAGAGAGCAGAGCTTAGATTTGCCAGTGTAGTGGAGACTGCAGGACTGATTCACTTTGCGCAGTGCACTTCACACTTTTACACACACACACACACACACACATCCTTGAAGAAGCTGTGGGAACTGTGGGAGCATGGATACGTCCAGGTCGATCCAGCATGAGATCAGCTCTCTTAAAGGTATTGCCTGTATTTCTCTCTCTCTCTCTCTCTCTCTCTCTCTCTCTCTCTCTCTCTCTCTCTCTCTCTCTCTCTCTGTCTTTCATCTCTTACACACACACACACCAGCTTGAGGTAGAATGTGCTATGCATTTTGTCAACGAATTGAATTCAGTGCAAACATCAGCAGAGATTTAGATTCTATCTCTCCCTCCCTCTGTGTTCAGTCTGTCATTTTGAAAGCTAATGCTGCCTTTGTCTGAGAGCATTCATGGATTAACGTGTGTTGTCCGGGTTATAGAGGGAGGAAAGCCGGTGTGTGTAAGCCACGCTGCTGCTGAGGTCAGCGTCAGGCTCAAGTCTGCGTTTTTCATATCACACTTTTTTCTTTCTTGGCAAGGATGCGGCATGCATGCGGCACACTCAGAGCTGCATCACCACAGCAATACTGAGCGACAACCTCACCTCACTTCCATTCGGAGTGAAGGTGTGTAGTGATTGGTATGGAAGTTTCACATAGAGTATAGCCAAATGAAGTGGCCTTCATCTATTTCAGGAGCTGTCAGTCATTAAATATTAACCCACAGATACAGAGATGAGAGAGAAAATGCATACAAGCTTCTGGAAGTAGCATATTACTGCGTTTAGGGTAAAAAGGGAAGTATACACTGATATACATTTTTTTGTCACTAGTAACATATTTAAAATCCAAAATTACACAAGTTAGTTCATGGACTGTTTACACTGACGTTGCTGCTTGCACCATGCCATAAAACATCAGGTCACTTTACCTCTATTTTGGGCTTAAGAGACAAAATATTATCATAGTCCCCAGGCCAGAACTAGAGGAGAATTAGGACAAACAAACACATGCAAATTGTTCTAACTTATATCAGCAGGTTAGTCAAAGAAATTATTCACTCTCCATTAAAATGTCAGTCAGCATTGATCGAATCCATTAACCACAAACCTATCACCAGACCATAAATAATTAAAATAGTTTTCATTTCATTTATGGCTGTAAGATACGTTCTTTATATTCATTTAATACTATCTAAAAATATATACACTTTATGTGACCTTTCCTGTTTGTTCCTCTTGGTATCTCACTTTCTGTTTGACTCCGAGTTTCACCTTGTGTGATTCATCAGTGACTCTGTAGGAGATCGATATGCTCTTCAGAAACCCTGGTGTGACTAATGGCTATGTCGATTATAATGTGTATTTGCTGAGTCATTGTATGAAAGGTATTTAAACCTAGAGCGCATCCTAGCTACTAGCTACTTCGGTCTTACATTTTCACATACATCTGCATCTTTTCACAACACTCAAAAAATGCAGTATTTCTGTGGACCGATCCAGTCGGAGTAAATGAGCTCTCCGAGGTCACTCCCTTTTGTCTCAGGGCCTTTTTTCTTCTCCCAAGGCATAAATAACTAATGATGAGGCACACACACATATCCTTTTTAAACCTGTTCCAGAAATCTTTGGTGAAGCTGAATATTTTTTGCAAGGCACTCTGGTTAAATGTGATAGGGCTGTTAAATCACTGTCTGGGTAGAAATGCATCTGGCTGAGGATCAAATAAAACCTTTAGCTTTGGCCTAAATGAGTCTTTTTCCACGGGTCAGGACAGACAAAGGCTTCACGCCCTGTTGTACAATTCCACTGAATTTCCACTGAGAGGCAAAGTGCGCACACGCCCAGACTATCCACAGCCACTTCCAGGACAGCGGAGACACCCGGCGCATGTGGCAGGGCATACAGGCGATCACAAACTACAAGACAGCTTCACCTGCTTGTGATAGCGACGCCTCCCTCCCAGATGCGTTGAACGATTTCTACGCTCGGTTCGAGGTACAGAACAACGTAACGCAGAGGAAGTCCATCCCTCCCCCCGACGACCAGGTACTCTGTCTATCCACGGCCGACGTGAGGAGATCTCTATGCAGAGTTAACCCACGGAAGGCTGCTGGACCAGACAACATTCCTGGCAGGGTGCTCAGAGAATGTGCAGAACAGCTAGCGGATGTCTTTACGGACATCTTCAACATTTCCCTGAGCAGCGCCGTTGTTCCTACGTGCCTCAAAACTACCACCATCGTTCCTGTCCCAAAGAAGTCTACAGTGTCCTGCCTCAATGACTATCGTCCCGTTGCACTCACACCCATAGTTATGAAGTGCTTCGAGAAGCTCGTCATGAGGCACATCAAGACGCAGCTACCACCCTCACTGGACCCCCTACAGTTCGCGTATCGTCCAAACCGCTCCACAGACGATGCCATTGCCACAGCTCTCCACTTAGCCCTCACCCACCTGGACAATAAAGACACTTATGTACGAATGCTGTTCATAGACTTTAGTTCAGCATTCAATACAATCATCCCTCAGCACCTGATTGGGAAGCTGAGCCTGCTGGGACTAAACACCTCCCTCTGCAACTGGATCCTGGACTTCCTGACTGGGAGACCTCAGTCAGTCCGGATCGGGAACAGCATCTCCAGCACCACCACACTGAACACTGGAGCTCCTCAAGGCTGCGTGCTCAGTCCGCTGCTGTTCACTCTGCTGACTCACGACTGTGCAGCAACGCACAGATCGAATCATATTATCAAGTTCGCCGATGACACGACCGTGGTGGGTCTCATCAACAAGAACGACGAGTCAGCATACAGGGAGGAGGTGCAACAACTAACTGCCTGGTGTAGAGCCAACAACCTTTCTCTGAATGTGGATAAAACTAAAGAGATGGTTGTGGACTTCAGGAGAGCACGGAGTGACTACTCTCCGCTGAACATCGACGGATCATCTGTGGAGATCGTCAAGAGCACCAAATTTCTTGGTGTTCATCTAGCGGAGAACCTCACCTGGTCACTCCACACCAGCGCCATCACCAGGAAAGCCCAGCAGCGTCTCTACTTCCTACGAAGGCTGAGGAAGGCACATCTCCCTCCCCCCATCCTGACCATGTTCTACAGAGGGACCATTGAGAGCATCCTGAGCAGCTGCATCACTGTCTGGTTCGGGAACTGCACCATCTCAGAACGCAAGACCCTGCAGCGGATTGTGAGGACAGCGGAGAAGATCATTGGGGTCTCTCTTCCCTCTATCACAGACACTTACACCACACGCTGCATCCGCAAAGCCAACAGCATTGTGGATGACCCCACACACCCCTCACACACACTCTTCACCCTCCTGCCATCTGGAAAAAGGTACCGAAGCATTCGGGCCCTCACGACCAGACTGTGTAACAGTTTCTTCCCACAAGCCATCAGACTTCTCAACAACTGAAATGTACTGTACTGAGCACAACATACACACACATCATCTGTATGGACTGCATAGACCCTCACAAAACACACACACTGACACAACATACTGTTTACATGCTGCTTACAATCCAGCAAACTGTTTACATGCTGTTTTGCACACCTTGTCTGCTGTTTTTTGCACAAACTGTCCCAACATTTCAGCCGTTTTTGCACATACTGTACAATATCTCAGCCATTTCGCACATACTATATTAACACATACAGTATTAACACTGGTCGGTCGGCGCTGTTTCTGTGACTGTTTCTGTGACTGTTTACTATTTATTGTCTTTTGTGTACTGCATTTTTTGTACTTTTTGTATTGTCTTGTAACTTGTGTCTGCACTGTCATTGTCCTGCACTGTCTGGTCCTGCACTGTCTTTAGTCCTGCACTGTCTTTTGTCCTGCACTGTCTTGTCTGTCTTGTTTGTCTTGTCCTGCACTGTTTGCACCAGGTTGCACAGTTGCACTTTATGTGGCTAAGACTACTTACAAGTCCTTAGCCCTGTCTTTGTTTCTATGTAGCACCTTGATCCTGGAGAAACGTTGTCTCATTTCACTGTGTACTGCAACAGCTATATATGGTTGAAATGACAATAAAAGCTTCTTGACTTGACTTGACTTGAATTTAGTTAAAATGCCTGGCAGGTTTCAGACAGTTGCCTACCTTCATGTACAGACTTAAGCATGAGTCTGTTTGTATACATGATATCTTAAGTTTAGATTTATCTATCTATCTATCTATTCTGGACACCTATAGTCCAAAAAATAATTGCTAATATTCTAAAATGTGCATTTGGACATGTAATGAATCTGTAATTACTAAGTTTTCGGTTTGTCCTGAACAGACCAAAGACCTTTGTTATTCATTTTTAGCAAGGTATTTAATATGCTCCTAAATGCTGCATTCTGTCATTATGCCCAGTGGCAGGCCAACTGCCAGTGTCTCCCTGGGCTTTTGTTGTGTAAAGCTGCAGTGAGTCTTGGCGTAAATTTACTGAGTCTCATTATGGAGTTTCTGGACTTTCGTTTTTGTCAAACTTTCAAAAGACTAGAATTTCACACTAAGCACTGTTCATCTGTTATTTCTAAAGGCCCTTGATTGGGTTGAAGGAATGTTGTTGTTGTTGTTTTTTTTTGGAAGCGGTCATGTGGGACTAATGTTAGAAATGTAAATATAAAGACAGGGCAATTCTTATATTTGCGGAAAAGGTCTGTGGGTTTTTGAGAGTTGCAAAGGCAAAATGCATTATGCTAGGAATAAATCATGACACGAAATCATGTTACTAACTACAAATTTACTAAAATGTTACTTATTAATGAATAACATATCAAATGTTTTTATTGTTAATGATAGTAAGATGGAAACTCTGTAAAACAAGTACATTCCTGTTATCACTTACCTTATAGCAGCTATCATCAGTCATTCATTCATTCTCTTAAAGCCAAAGACAGAAAAAACAGCTTTTCCTGTTATGAGAAACTGCAAAGACCTGCAGCTTTACTTCTGACTGTAACCAAGCTTAGACACTTGAGACTCCCTCCAAAAAAATGCTAAATATTGTATATACATCTATTCACAGAAAACATCAGCATGTCAGCAACAACACATTTTTAAATCTGCTTGTGTTCAACATCCACCAAGATCCTGTGTCACCTGATAAATGGATATGGCATTTTACAGTTAATCTATTTTACATAAAATCACTAAATATATAGTAAAGTTAAATACATTAATATACATAATTTTAACAATCACAACAAAAAACAATCAATTTTCTTGCAAAAAAAAATAAACATGCATGAGTAATTATTTCCAAATTTAATTTTAATCGTTGCCATTTATTACAGAAGCTAATATCCCCAATGTTTTATCAGATTTTTTTTTTTTTTGATAGATACCGATACTGTACTGGATCAGTGCTGTTTCTATCCAGGTTTGGTGAGGTCCTAAAATGATGATGAGGATTTGGCAACAAAATAACTGGAGGAATTTAGATGAACCTATAAAGCTATTGCCAATTATTATTTGAAACACACACTATTTGCCAATTATTATTTTAAATCTCACACACACACACACACACACACAGAGGAGGAAAGATTCTCTAAGCTTAATATACACACACATGCTCCCCATCACATTTTACCAAAGCTACACAACAACATGAAAAACTAAATCACTATAAATAAATAAAGCTAAGTTATTTTCATTATTACTCATTAATTGTCCTGAAATACAGTAATGCAAGCAGGATGACAGGGAGGAGACATTTGGAAAACTGTCACTACTGCAGTACACAGGTGCTGTAAATTTGAGAGGTAGCAGATCCTGTTCTTGCAGTGTTCAGCACAAACAAGTGACTGTTTAACAGGATATGATTTGTGTAGAACAGGATACATCTTACTATCTGTTAAAATGTAGTAGTCTATTTACTTTTCAGAGAGTTGATGCAGGTGGGGGTTTCATGCTAGCAAATCTTGTTGGGAATCAAATGTACCCACAAGGACAAACTGTCAGATATTCCTATACTTGTGGGGACACTTGGCTGGTCCCTAAAAACTAAGGGGCTATAAAGGGCATCCTTACTGACGTTAAGGTTAAGGTTAGATTTAGGGGTAGGCATTACATTAAATAAACAGTAATTATGTCAATGGAATGTCCTCAAAAGGAAAGTAAGACAGATGTGTGTGTGTGTGTGTGTGTGTGTGTGTGTTCTTACCCAGACTGAGGAATGTTCTTTTGGGTTTTTCCCTCTATTTTCTCTCTTTTGATCCCAGAGAGGCTGCGTCTATTCTAAATATGGCCGATCAGACTTTGCATCTGCTCTGACTTAGACAATAAGATTTTTTTCTGATGTAGACCAGCCTGACAAATCTTTACCAGACTGAAAAGATTGCACTGGAAATAAACACATTTGAAACCAACTTAACAAGTGTCAGCATTACAGATGATAGTAGAAGTAAATGTGTCTGGTGTTACCGTGCACACACCATTAATGCAGTGATTTTAGCTTTTACTAATCAGCTGTTATTGTAATACAGTATTTACCTTCAATCAGCTTCAATAGATTGAATGCTGCCATGTGTCCACTTGCTAATACTGTAGCAAAACCTGGTGATTTATTTAAAGCCTTAAAAAAAGCAAATATCGACGATTCATCCTATAGTATAGAAATGATCAGTATTATGACTATAAACGGTAACTATAACAAATTATATATTACTCTGCTCATGTTCTGCCTTTTGAAGATATAAACAGATATTGATGTAAACAGATACAAAAGCAACTGATATGTACATTAAATATATTAAAGTAAATAAAAGAGAAGAATTAATGAATATATTAATGACTATTGCCAAGAAGAGAGCTTATTGCACATCTAGTACAGTAGTTGTATGTCTCATATGTGAAAGTGATTATTGGTGCCTTGAAATGAAGTCATTTTTGAATTAACAATGTTTCATTCATTCTTTCATTCATTTATTCATTTTGAAAAACAGACGTTATGTTCTTGTTTGCTGTAATCACATATGCAATACAGATGTGGAAGATACACATCACTGATTTAAGCCAATGCATTTAGCTGAAGTCAATAAATACGCAAGTGGAACAAGTATCTTGCTGTGGTTTGGGGATAGGTGTTAATGGGTTAGAGGATAGGTGGGTTAGTGGTTAAGGTGTTGGACTATTGAGTAGAAAGTTTTGAATTCTAACCCCAGTTTCACAAAGCTGCCACTGCTGGGCCCCTGAGCAAGGCCCTTAATGTTCAGTTGTATAGACTGTATAAGGGCTTCTGCCAAATGCTGGAAATGTAAATGTGTTCATTGAAAAATTAAATAAAAATATGAAATGCAATTAAATATGTTTTTCTGAAAGACAAATAGTGAGATGACAGTGTCTGGAGTTTAGCTTCTTGTTTTATTGCCCTAAAAATAGATTTTGTTCTCGTGAGTATGCTAAACTGTGTGTTTTTCCTGCCAGTAATAAGAAGCAGTGAACAGAAAGAATTCATCAGATTCTGCATCAAAGCAATAGATGCAATATCAAATCTGTCAAAAGTACATTTCAGAGCAAAAGACCCAGTTGTTTATTCTGGTTTCTGGATGAGGAATGTGATCCCAGAACAGCTTTGTGACTGAACAAAAGAGTGTTCAATAACTCTTTAGTTTAATAGTCGCTTATAGGTATGGAATCTCACATGACTGCATCTCTCTCTCTCTCTCTCTCTCTCTCTCTCTCTCTCTCTCTCTATATATATATATATATATATATATATATGTGTATATGTATATATGTATATATATATATATATATATATATATATATATATATATATATACATATATACATATACACATATATGTAGGCTTGTGTGTGTTCTGATCGTATATCTGGATGAACAAAATAAGTTCTTTCTGTTCACAAGTGCTGACAAAATCTTCTATTTTTCAATTTCAAGCTTTTCAAACTTTTAATCAATTTTAGCCACATTCTTACACACATACGTAACTATTTTATACAACAAATTATTGCTTTCAAACCACAAAGAAAAAACTAAGCGGGTAGATGTTACTTTAGTTTTTGCTTTAGAAAGATTAATATTGTAATTTTAGTTATTAAGAGAGAGCAGACAGAGAAAAAATAAGATATGATGCTAAATTAAACCCATTAATATTGAAGCAAAGCAGCATACCTGCATCTTATCATATCATTTAATCTGCAAATACAGCAATAAAATAATGAGTCATGCTTGAAATGTAGATTGTACATTTAGATATCACTGTTTTGCCAACTGCAAGTCAGTCTAATTTGTTTTTTATGTTTCCTCCAGTTTTATTTTTTGCTAAATAGTTTGGAGGAATTAGGGCTATTATAAGGAAAATAAGATCTATAAATAATAAAAACAAACAAATAAAAGTATTACATATAAAATATGGTTTCTATTTTTTAAATTATTTTTCCCTATTATGTCTGAAATTAAATAAAAAAAACAGAATATTTTTTTTCAACACTGAAACAATATTTTTTTATTTATTATTTAATAAAATCATATTTTTAAAATTTTAAGTTAAATCTTAATTTATTATAGTTGAATTATGTTTTATAATCATTAAAATTATTAAAACATAAAAATAAATCATAAAAATAAATCATGTAATTAGATTGTTTATTTTATATAGCTTCTAAGTTATAGCAGGGTTCCACTCAGTATGTAAAAGATAGTCCATGTAGTCGTGTAGCTTTGTCCAAAAATAAATGCATGTCTGTGTGAGTGCCTGAGCTATTTTTTGTGTGATTAGTTTTGCATCTCATATGACTGCATCATGCTGTGAAATAGTGTGAGTGTTTGATGGGTTTCTGTTCACCACAGCAGCTGGGAGTAGAGTTTATATAAGAG
This sequence comes from Tachysurus vachellii, assembly GCF_030014155.1. NCBI lineage: Eukaryota > Metazoa > Chordata > Actinopteri > Siluriformes > Bagridae > Tachysurus > Tachysurus vachellii. Next base: position 12,215,707 of record NC_083480.1, read on the forward strand.
TGTTCACATACGGCAGTCTACAGCTTAGGGTTTCAAACGTGCCATGCACTAAGACACGCCATGCACTAAGACAAAATGAAAAGTCTTACGGTTTCTGCTTGTTAGCTGAATTTGATGGATTCATGTGTTTATTTTGTCCCTTTAAGTATTTCTATATGAAAACAGCACGAGTATCTGACACACCTCTCCGTGCACTTTTAAAACGCCTTACAATGAATTTTATTTAACGTTCTAACAAATGTTCTCACTGTTTTTGAGACTTATCGAGAGAAAATTTAATTTCATTTAATTTAAAGCTGGAATGAAAAAAATATTTCCACCCTATTAGTGAAATGCGCCAGTTTAAACTTGAACTAGAAACAGATGATTTAAGTATTTTTCAGGACATACAGTATTTACTGCCAACTTCAAAGAGCACATCAGATTTCTTTCCCATCAAGCTTTAAGAGAAGCTTTTTCTTAAAGACACCAAACAGACACGATAATGACAGTTTATATTATGCCAGGTTGTAGATATATCGTATTATTTGATTATCTGGGTTATAGTATGTTTGCTCAAATTATATTCTGCAGGCTGAAGGCAGACACATTTCTAATCACAGAACTAACCAGAACTAAATCATAACCTTAATCCACAATTCAATTGATGCCAATCAGATTTACTGAAATTGAATGTGCTTTTTAGATTTACATTTATAGGACACTCTGGTGTCTGTGGTACAGATCTAACTAACTGACTAAATAACTAACCAAATAAATAAATAAAATGGTGGAAGAAAACTGGGTTATATACAAAATGAAAGTACACCAGATCTGCAAATTTATTCAAATACAAGAGGAAATGGTCCAATGGATCCATAACTGGGGTTTGGCAAATTTCACCATTTTAAGAATCAAGAAGTCCTGATGCTCTTTAGGCTGTGTGTTGGATTTTTAAAGCAGGATTCACAATGTTAGATACTCTAGATACACGCTGGCCCATTTGGGTGCATTCTACTACAGTACAGTATACATCCAAATTTAAATCCCCAGCAGGTGGCGCTGCCACAGCAGTACACGTCCTTCTCCTATTATTCTAACCTGCTGAGGGAGAGACACAGCAATGCATTAGGATGTTACAATACTTAATCAAGTTTAAAGTGTTATAAAATATGCTACTGTTAAACAAACATCCCTTTCACTCGGCACCATCGATGTTTCCTTACATCTATTGTGTTTTGTTTTTATTTCGTCCCTCCCTGTTTTAAAAGGCAGCCCATTTGGGTCTGTCTGATATCTTTAACAGATTTTCCTGTTAAACTGGCATCTGTTTTCTATCACTCGCACTACCACCTCCACCCCTCCCGTACTGTTTAGCATTTTTTCTACTGTGTGATACAACTGTGTGAAAAAAGCCTTAAGAAAATAATGCAATTAACATTATAATGCAATTTACTATTTATTATTTATATCACATAAAGTAATTTTATTACATAACATAATTTTTATATTTTCTTCTATTTTCAGGTAAGCTGCCGTTTGTGCTCTAATTTCTGGGTGTGGGAAGTTTTATGGTCTCCAGAGCAGAGTAAGTATGCATTGTGGCAGCTGACCTCTTCACCTCGTCTGACACTAAATGCCTCAGAACAGGAAAGGGCTTTTACAACCTCACAAGACCCAGAGTTTTAACCATGAAGCCACCACTTTACAGTTCTGCCTTTCTTGTAGGCACAGTGCACTTACAGTACTTTCAGAGATGGTAAATGTGCCCAAATTCTTTTAGTTACTGATGGTACATTTTTAAAGCGGTCCTAGAACAAAGAACCAAGGAACATTTGTAAATGTTAGCAACTCTGAAATGTTAGCTATTACAATAATAACTCTACAACACAAAATAGATGAATACGAATAGTTTAAAGTGTATATAGTAGTAGAATACAGTAACAGGTCTGAGGTGTCATCGCTGTAACACTTATAAATAGATTTAGATTTGTTCATAATTTTGAAGTGAAAGTCACAAATTTAACTTGAAAAAAAAAACACCACATAACCAGATTAAAAGATTTAAAAGAAAAAATCCATCCTAAAAAAAACTAATATTAATTTTTATAAGAACCAATTTCATTTGTAATGAAAATATTTGGTATAAACTTCTTTCATTGGTCTATTTTCACTTAATTGGTCTATTTTCACTTATTTTCACTTGTTTAATGGAGTGCAAATTGACTGCCTGCTTAAAGAGGCTCTATCATGATTTAGCCTGATGATTTATTTGTTTTATACCAGCTCTGTGAGCGATGCAGCGGTGCTTTAGTATTTACACTCATCTCCTGATTCTCCTTTACATTCTACTCCAACAGAATCAGCTTTAACCTTTTTATAGTAATACCACTGCCTGTGCATATTTGCTAATTATCCAGTTTTGCTAACTGTCAGAAGAGCAACAGTGTTTCTTGAACATTGAGTACAATGTTTGTTGTCTCCACTACTTCTGCCTTAGACTTCTCATTAATATGACACTGGAAAATGTGTTGAAAAAGCAAAGAAGCTCTTTCTCATTTGTCTTTAGGAGCTAACAGCAAACCGTTATCACAAATGTTTGAGAGTTTGTTTACTATTAAACACCACTGTAAGAGCTGTTGTGACCACTGATGTCTCACAGGTATAAAGAAAATGCAGCACCAACTAACAAATTTGCACCAGAAACATTAGTAAATCCATATAAAGTATTTCATTATAAACGTGCTCTCAGGTGGACATGTAAGTTACGTTTAAGGAATTAATAATTAATAATTATTTGTATGTATTCAATTTAATTCATCTGTATTAGTCTTTTAAAAATTGACATTGTCACAAAGTAGATTTACAGAAATATGTACATTCAGGATGTAATCAGTTCATAGTTTACTGTCTGGATCAACAGTAGCTCTGTGTCATTGATGGGGTAAAATTTCACGATCTTCTGACCGATAGGTTAAACACAGAGCCCCACACAAATGTGCAAATTGCCCTTCAGGGACCTCTTTTGAATTCGGTTTCCTTAGACACCCATGCCCCTTGCTTTCGTCTGATATTGTTCATGTTGTATAGTGTACACCAATCTGTACACTATGTTTTATTTTTCATTGTTTCTCTTGGCTATGGTTCAGTTTGGCAAACAGTTATTCCACAATGTGTGTTTTTTGTTCATAAATGAATGTGTTTCAGAGCCAGTAAAGGAAACTGCTAATAAAACCTTTACACACAAATGAGTCATTTATATAAAAAAAGCACAAATTGTACTTTCTGGATGGCAAAACCGCTATAACTCTAAAATACTAAATCCACAATATTTATATTAATTATGCCAATGCTCCTCTTCTGCAACTGTGCACAGTTTCTCATCATAAGTTCCAACAGCCTGAAGCATTTGATTTTCATCCTGCTTGGTTTATTTCTTCTCTCTAAGTTCCACTGAGGCCTGTCAGTAGTTAAATTATAGAGCTTTACACGTAGTCCTGGTCCTGGCTCTGCCAGACGGTGCAGTGTGATGGAACATAATAACAGGGAGGAAACCTCATGAGGCTGGGCAGCTGAAGAAGCTTTGCATCCTGGGAAACGTCTAGAAGCTTTGACTACAGAAGGAAAAAAATCTGACTATCCATTACAACCTTTTACATTCATGCAAACTAGAGCTGCATTTATCTGCATGAAGTTAAAGTAATCTGTTGTTGATTTTACGTTGTTAGCAAATGTGTATCTTGACCATTTCGTACATTTTCAGCGGTTTAACGGTACCTCAATGCACTTTATCTAGTTAGCAGACACGTTTCATATTGACCGTTGATTAATTTCCAGCCTACTCTTTTTCCACTTAGGGTTTTTATGCACATTTCACATATTCCTGAGATGTTTGAGGTGAGATCATAGAACAGAACTAGAAAACAGGGGGGTTTATGAGTAATATGTATGCTTACTGTCTTACTATACTGTATGTATGTATGCATACTTTAACTTGTTTACTGTCAGTTTTATTTGTTTATGGTTTACAGTTAGTTAAGGTGACCGTTAATTTGTATAAAACCCTGAGATCTGATCCCATCCCAGTATTTACATGTTCTACTGTATACCCTGTACCTCACTCATGTATGTGAACAAATGTTTAAGAAATTAGGATTAGATAATCCTCTGATGCTTGAAACGTTTAATTTTTTTTTTACAAACCAGGCATTAATACAATTTGAGATGCCTGTTGAAGCACATCCATATCTGTATGCCTAGCTTATAACACAACAACTTTCGAATGTTTGTATATTATTTTTTACTTATTGCAGAACAGCGTTTAATCCATCGTTAGTTACAGTTTCCTGTTCTCGATTGCATCATAGCAGCTACAACAGTGGTTCCCTCAGAAGTCTTTTTTTTTTAACTCTCTTTAATGTAAAACCCTCCATCCTGAAAACTTTTAAGGTCTAGCTTCCCCTGATACAAGAGCTGACACTGGAGACTCCTTCCAAAAATGCTAAATAAACATTTCCTCACAGAAAACCTTTTTATATCAACAATTAAACAGCTTTTAAATGTCCCATATAAGTTACTGTGTTACGTTGTATAAACAGTAAATTATTAGAATGAGCACATTCATTAACATAAAACTTGATTTGCTTTAATACTTTCATGAAAACTGAAATCAGTCAGATTCGAGAATCTAACATATATCTAATAGTTATATTAAAATGCAAGATCAGCTTTAACTAGATTGTTGGGGCTCATCAGAAGTAAAAATTCCCTTTTGAAGGAAGTCATAGCGGACCAGATTCCTGCAACGGATGACAGGATGTGGGTTGTGTATCCAAAGAATTTAGAAAACAAAGAGCTTCTTCCAGCTAAATCATGCCAGCACTGACAGCCAAAGATGATACACAGAAGAGACAAAGGATTCCTTATTTGATGAATGAATGCTATGACTTTTGCTTGATCATTTTTACTGTTTGCTAAAAATGGTTGTATTGTGATTGTGTCCATGTGTAAATGGGTTTATTCACATAGACTGCTCTTTTAATGTTAATGGAATTCTCTATTTCTTTAAAAAATTACACTTCTGTGTGTGTGTGTGCATGGTATCAAAATATCCTATAGATTTTGTCATTTACTACCGGATTATCAATATAAGCCTGTTGCCAACTTTAGTTTGTGAGCAAAGGATAAACACTTAGTTTTTTATTTTAATTATAATTTTAATTAGTTAGATTATGCACAAGATAAGTTTCCATTTACATGCATGTATTAGCACTTTATCTTGCTAAACTTGCTAAACTTGCTAGAAACCGCTACCTTAAAAATGTGAGTAAACTCAGCATGAAGATAAGCTTTGTTTCTACTCACAAGTCGTCAAGACAACGGATTGCTGTAAATCTTTAAAAACCTATAAACTTTTACAGTGTGTGGTCCTCAGAAATGCATCAGAGTTCAGAGTTGGGGTGCAATTAAGAAGCATTATTTAATGCAAAGAGTTGTGACCACACTATAAAAGGAAAAAAAAAGAAAGAAAGAAAAAAAAAGGCAGGCAGTTAATATTTGTTAATAGGAAACAAACTTAATCCTGTGATATGTAATCTTTTATAAAATGAAAAAAATTTAAATTCATTAAATAGTTAAATCGAGTTCAACCGGTTCAATGCTTGGAACCCTATGAAACTATTAAAAGAATCATTGAAGATTTCCTCTTTCTAAATGTTTATTTAAGAAGTTATATTTAATCATTACAATGATATTTAGGATCTAGCCAAAAGAGCTGTACAGTACAGTAGGATTACTTTGTCCCTGCTGTGTCCAGCGATCCTACTGCAGCCAAGCACGGTCATTACTGACCACACCCACCTGGGAGCAGAAAAGCTGAGTCACTCTGTGTAGCTTTTTAAAGTGTAGCATCTGTGAGTCAGCCCTAACCTTATTGCTCACTAAATGTGTTTCCTGCATCCTTGCAATTCCTTTGTGATATGTTGCCATGGAGATGTTCCTGTTCCCGTTATTACATTTGTATTCTTATCAAGCTCTAATTGGGTTCATCTCCACTTTTGACTAATTGCTCCTCTGCAGTTGTGCCTTGAGCCTGTGCACTGCAAAAAATATCTAATAGAAGACCATAGCTAGAAATAAATGATAACTGTTGCTGTTTAAGTGTTTATAATTTATTCATGCGTAGTTAATGTAATTGATAAAGACCCTGTTAAAACACAGAAACACTGATCAGTGAAATTAGTTATGTTTTTTCCCCATTCAAATGATTAAATACCTAATACCTATCTGTCTGTCTGTCTGTCTGTCTGTCTGTCTGTCTGTCTGTCTGTCTGTATCTTGTGTCTGGGTCTGTCCAGACTGCAGAATCATGGGATGCTGCTAAAGTACAAATCAACTTTATTTATGGTGATTTATTATTAAATTAAAAAATAGTTTTTTTTAAATGTATTCTGTTTCTGCATATTTCAGAGGATAAAGAGAGTATATAACTTGCAGAACAACTACTAATACTATTATTACTAATACTTCTACTACTACTACTACTACTACTACTACTACTACTACTACTAATAATAATAATAATAATAATAATAATAATAATAATAATAATAAAAAGAATGAGAAGAAAAATGAATTAAAAAAATATTCAGTTAACTTGCTGTTTATCAGACAATAGAGGCTTTGATAAAAAGAAAAAGAGGCAGACTGTGTCTTTGTGGAAGTGTGTGAGAGTCTCTTCAGAGTGTCTGATTTTCACGAATCCTTTTCTGACATACCAGAATCAGAGACTTGGTTAATGGTCAACACCATGGATGCAACAGAGGAATGCATGAGTGGACCCTGTATGGGTTTGTATCTGCCATAAGATTTAAAGGGGCAATTAGAAATTTTAAACATTTTCAAGCCCACTGCAGCCTGCAAGGTGAACTGCAGTAGCCCTTAAGACAGCTCTGACTCCAGCTATTTTTGTCAACTGTATATATGGCATTTCAAAAGGCGAATTTCATACTAAACCCAAACCTAATGCAATATGTAGTACTTGATATTTGACTAACATGAAAGATCCAGTATGCCACAGATACGTGGTTGATGCTGGTCTCTAAAAGCTAGCAAGGCCCATTGGATAAATGGGTTGTTTAACTTGTGCACAAAACATTAAGACTTTAAGATTATTGTCTGTTTGTGTGTTAAATACCTTGGGGGAGATGTAGCTTAAAGTCTCAAGTGTTCTGTCAACCTTCATGTCTTAAATTTGTCAGCACTAAGCTGAAAGGACATAACAGTGCCTCTGGAATGCAGTTAGATACCCGGAGGCCCTACAGTAATTTTATTGGTGAAATGAAGTGAAACCAGTTTGTACCAGTTTGCCCCATCTACAGTCTAAGGGTCATGTTTAGAGTTAACATGAAAGTTCAGGTTTTAAAGATAAGGTTAAAAAAAGAGACTGAAAAAGCAAAATTTGTATTTGCGCTTAAATGCAACATAAAAGGAAGATGCAACGTAATAATAATAATAATAATAATAATAATAATAAGAAGAAGAAGAAGAAGAAGAAGAGGAAGAAAGGAATTGCAGTCATATATCAATGATATGATGTCAATCATTGAAAAATAAAGTGAAATAGGTATATAATATTTTCGCAATATATTACATCATGAATAGTAATCTCATTAATTTTAGATTTTATTATTTTATTAATCAAAAGATACAAAGTGAACTTATAACAAATTACATTAAGGTCAAGAAACATTTCAGGGAATCTGATTTGTTGATTTAATTGGCTATTTTTTATTTGTCAAAGTAAGAAAATAATGGCAATATTCGGATTATTTCAGTGTGACAACATTTTAAAGGATAAGCTGACTAAGCATTGATCTACAATGTCCAAAAGCAATATACATGGTACACTCATACTTCCATTAGCCTTTGCCAGTTTTCTGTTCTTTTTTTTTTTTTAAACAAATAAGTGTTGTAGTTTTTACCATGCTGACCTTTAGAACAGCACACATTTTAACAGCAGGTTTATGTGTGAGTGATGCTAGGAAACAGAGGTGTCATTGTCTGTATTCCATCATGGAAACTAAAGTGCTGTTATTTCCATTAACACACCGGCATTGCTCTCACTGTCTTGAGTATTATGATTATTAAGTTGTTTCGAGAACGCTTGTGCACTCTTAATGTCCATAATCTCCTATTGTTGAATAAGGGTTAATGATATAATTTAGCATACTTGCACATTGTGAAGTATTGTGTATTGCTAGCAGAGCTAATGCTAAAGGCTTTGAGGCAGTGTGAATTAAGAATGTCAATAAAGATAAATATAAGTCTAGTTCAGTGACTAGTGGCTAGTATACAGTAGCTTAATAAGAAGAATTGTTTTATCACAAAAATAATGCCACTGTAGTCAAAAAGGTTGGCAGTGTATTAAAACAAGTATTTCAGTAGCATGTTTCTGCAGCCACTAAGCTTTAATGTTAGCATAAATGCTACAACGAGTCCATGAAGTGAGGGCACATTTGTCCAGTAGTTGATCATGATTTTAGTACTTAAACTTGTCACTGCATTTTATACAAGGGTGAAATGTAACATTAACGCCACTCAGACATGTGAGCCATCTTCTCCATTCATTTTTCAAAAGACTATTTATTTATTACAGATGATGACATATTTTTGGTGCCTTGATCTGCTAGCTCTTTTTAAAGAACAAGTCTTTCTGTTGCTCTGCTTTTTTTATCTCTACTTTATGAAATTAGGCCTTTGGTACTCTAAAAATTAGAAGTACTTGGTCACAAGGCCACATGACTTAGTGCTAGTGACTTAGGGTGTGTCTAAAACATTTTGTTTGTTATATATTTAAACAGTGACCTAAGCAATACCAAGCAGTCTCTGATTTCAAAGCTTGTGCTTGTTCCCTGGACTGCTTCTGTTTCTTGGATCGATTCTGTTCTACTTGATGGGATGTCATTCAGTCGACTTCTTGTCATTCAGTCATTTAGATTTTTGTAATTGTTTTATTGCTCTCATATGTATGTCTGTAACTGCTTTTGGAAATGCTGCAGCACCTGTTCTAGTTTGAGTTATTGTAGGAAAATTTAAGATGACTGATTTATGCCTTGCTTTTAGCCATTACACACACACACACACACACACACACACACACACACACACACACACACACACACACACACACACACACACACACACACATGTTGTTTTTTAATTTGAAATGCTAAGAGCAGGTCTGATCCAATCTCAGATATCAAATCTAACAAGATCAACAAATTTGGCCATTTTATTTGTTCAATTTCAAGTGTCGTTGTGCCGTTTGCCTTAGTTAAATGTCTTAAATTCAAAGGCTAATGTAAAATATGTCCTGTTGTGCCACACCCAGGCCTACAACACCTCCCTCAGTCCACAGCTTCATCGCAAGTTGTGAACAGCACCTCCCTTAGTCCTTGATTCTCAGCCCACAGCTTCATCACATCAACTTCAAATCCAGCTGAGCTCCAATTTCACAGCCAGCCAACTGATTGCTAATTACACTTAATTGTGCACAATTAAATCACACTGTTCCCTTTAAATAACCTAAACTATGGGTCTTGCTAATACTTGTTGAGTCTTCCTTCTGCATTGCATACTAGTCCTTTAGTCTGATCTACTGGAAGAAAGAAAAAACCTGCAAATGCATATGAACCTGAAAACGCTACATTTTTATGGTAAATTTACAGTAGTTGTGAAAATCTTTGTCCATTCATCATGTCTGTAATGCAACAGACTTACGCTTTGTTTGTTTGGTCTGACATGGTAGGGAAATGCTGTCTCAGTGGTTTTTAATCTACTGAACCAAAGGTTATTGGTTTGAATAACCAATGCTTAAACAAGACCCTTAACTCTCAACTGCTTGACTTTATCAAGTCTAAGTTGTAAGCTGATTTGGAAAATAAAAGCTCAGCTGAAAAACAAATGTAATCATGATGTATAAATTATTATGAGATTATGTATAAAATATTATTTACAGGCTCTTATTACAGATCAGGATGTACTTTTGAAAGTGAAGTGAAGTTTTGAAAAGGACAAGGCCTTACTAAGAGAACTGACTCCCAGATCATGGGACATATCTTGAAGTCTCCGGTTTCCCTTATCGTACAGAGAATTTAATAATAGTATATGAGGCTGTTTTCTAAACTATACTGTGGGTAATGTTTGGTGGAGGCATGTCTTCCATTCTGTTATGCTACTTGTGGACTTGCAGTTTTGGTGCTTAGAATAGACCAGATGCCAGTAGTGCATGGAGTCTGATGTTACTCTAAAGCTGATATGTGCCACATTACTAAAATATACTGTTATTGGTACGTAATGAATAAGGATGACATTACTTTGTGCCAACTTCTGTACAAAAAACATAAACATGTGAAATCAACATTAATGTACATTCTCATCTTTTACTTATAAAGATTTTGAATGTCTGCTGTTGAGGCTCTACTTTTTATCCTCACTGATTGTTCATTCATTTTTTTCCCAGCTCAGTTCTTCACTCCTTTTCCAGTTTGCCTCCTGTATAATTGCTTATTTGCCTGAAAAGTACAAAGAATACATTTGCATTGATTCATGCTGTGAGAGCACCCAAGAGAGCAGTGCTTACCAAAGGAAATTGACATGGTGGAAGGTTTTCCTTTAATCCATTGTTGAATTGAATTTTAACTGCCAACTGCTAAACATAAAAGAAAAATAGGAAATAAAAACAATGACAAGAAGATGACTGTTTTAATGGGATTTTTTAAAGTTGGAATCTGAGTCAGTTTTCCACTGGCGCATTGGTAGACGTGATATCAGCTGCATTGTTGTTGTTTTCCTCTTGGCTAAAAAACAATGACAATGGGAATGGCGATGCTTTTAGACTTGCAGGTGGATTTGGTTGGTTTTCATTCAAATTTGTGTTTTTGTGACTGAAATTGTAAACCATCCTCAGTTCATACACTAATTCATTTTCAGTAACCATTTTATCCTGATAGCACACCTACAGTAATGTGATCTCTACCATGGGATACTTGACATGCCAAAGGCTTTATGAGGGAGATGGCAATATCTATGTACACACATCATTTCCTCCAAAAGAAATGGCACCATCTTCTGCACAAAGAATATAAACACACTGAAAAGATGGCAGGGTTAGCAAGCCAACTTAAGGTAAACTCTGGCTTATCCATTTTCTTGCATATTTCTTGCTGATCTTTTCAGCTACGGAGGTCACTATGGCAACTGATGTTACAGCTAAAATGTTCCGGTGCAGGTTATGTTGAACATAACATCACTTGGTGCCTCCTGTCCAATCAGAAGGCTAGGAATTTCGATTGTATCACCTTGCCCAGGTGTACATACAATGAAAGAAACAGAATCAAATAGATGTTTTATAAAATAGCAGGTAAAAAATGTAAAAGAATATTTTTAATCTGGTATAGTGTTCCTGCATATATATATAGCTGAAAATGAACTCAAACTAGACTAATCCACCAAAGCCACTCATGAAGTGTTTATTCCAAAGGAAGTACTGACCTGCCTCTGTAGTGTAGTATTGGGAGGAAAATGGGTGGAAGAAGCATTGGCTTCTCTCGTTAGCATTCTGGCCCATCTGGTTTATACAGGAATGTATATGCCGCAAATATTTACAAAGGGAGCTGCTGTTGCTCTTGCCGCTGCTGTGGTCTCTGTTAATTTATTATTTACTTATCCAGAAAGCATTAGAGAGAGATAGACAGACTGATTTACTAATGAGAGGAAGTGAAAGAGAAAGTCCTTCATTATCAACTGGATCAGAACTTGATAGACAAATCTACTCTGTGCTTGAAGCTTAACATGCAAAAAAAGCATCTCCACGGTATTACATGTAATTTAAAAGTTTTCAGTCAGCTTCCTAGATCTGAGTTTCCTAGATTTTGTTTCAACTGTAAGGGATTCAGCTCTGAAGCACTCAGTTATAAGCACCCACTGAGAACCCATTGGCTACAGCGGTAATGCTAATTTTACAGCTATGGGAAAACTGTTGGACAGAAAACATTCAGCAGACTGTTTACAGAATCTGGCAGTGACAAAATTCTCCCATGCGTGGTTTTATGATCTATATGTTCTTACGTTGCCACCTGCTGGTGATAAATTTCATTAAAACCTGAAGAAATCATCTGCAATCTTTAGAACAGAAAGAAAGAAACTAAGGTGATGCTTTTGACAGCCCTGGAGTTTGATTCATCATGTGGCCATAATGACTCAGTGATGTGGGTAGACTGCTTGAAACGCCTCATTATGTGCCGCGCCAGAACTTTCCCAACTTTCCATTCCCAAGCCGATAAATGACGAAGTAGAAGCGGGAGATCTGAGTCCAATTAGCTTGCATTTAGTTTTTCCCTTCCTTGTTTCCCTTCTCTCTCTCTCTCTCACTCTAACAGGCAGAAATTGACTCACTCCAGTAGTCCTGAAGATCACATTTAGACGTTACCACCCTTGATTTTGCCAATAATGACTATTCCCAACTATAGCAGTCCTGCCTGCAGGAAATAAAAGCTACAGTCAGAAAGACGAAAGACACGACAAGCTCTCAGTTCTTTTCTCAGTGTGTTTGAGTTATTTTGTGGTTTTTTTGTGGTTTGAACGTTAGGCTAGCTGACATGGAATTTGATGATGGTAGATTCTTCATGGAGGATTTGATCCAACAGGGCCAAGGTAGGCACAATTTGAGATCTCTATTCAAGCTGCATACGTGCAATGGACTCAAATGTTTAGAAAGAGGGCTCATTCTCCATGAAAAGGTTTCAGCAGTGTTTATATAACCTGCTGTTATGTCGCTTGATTAACAGGAATACTGTGCATGGCATCTGATTTGCTATAGTATTACAGTACATTTCATGGATAGAGGGGATCATTTTTTTAAAAGAATTTAGTCGACCGTCAGTGTAGTTTTTTCATAAAGCACTCACTGACTATAAATAGTATAAATACATCCATGTGTACTGTGTAAAAATGTCTGGGCTCAAGTAAACACAGCGCATTCTATCATTTAGTTTTTGTAATTACATCCCGGTTGTATATAGGAAGCTGTCCAAAAGTGGTTCGAATAATGAATCTGGAATTCGCATTTGATTTTGACTTAGACAATATGCTTGGGAAATGTTTGGCCTAACGTAGAATTCCCAGGCCCTAAGGAACCAAGCATTAAGATGAGTCTTAACATATTTCTCATATCCTGCAGACTCTGAGAGCTATACGTATGTATCCTAAGGGATGATGGGGTGGGTGAAGTGGTGGGTGTGTTGGATCCAATACCCCTGGAACTACTACCCCTTCCCACTACCCCATTGTTTCATTGAAAGATGGAGGGATGCTTTGAGGGTTGGGGTGGGACATGCAGCCTAGTCTGTCCCGATTTATCACCCTCAGTGGAGCATATAATAGAGCTTCTGGCAAGTTTAGCCCTGCCCACTGCTGCTTGAAAGGCACACACAATCATACCTTTGTCAAAGTTCTCGGTTTTTCCTATGAAATGTTTTCTAAAATGTTTAAAATTGAAAGAAAATAAATGCATTTCCGACTGTTTTGCAGTTAAATGAATGCTGGAAACCATTCTGTATCCCCCTGTCTCAATTAGCAACAACCACAAGGGAAGCACTTTTCCACAGTGGAAAACCATGTGGAGCCATGTGGATGAATAGAACTTCAGCCCCCGTTTTCCTTCTCCCTCCCAATTTCCTTCCAGCATTTTCTTTTTTTTCCTCAACTTTTTAATACTTTGCCTACTGTATGCCTCATTGGTCTGATCATCACACATGTCTTGAGGTCAGATGTGCTAAATTGTTAGCGAGAGTCTGTGTTTCGGCTGAAAGGGATCACAAGGCTGCTGGGTACAGCTATGAACCTCTGCTGTTGCTGTTGTCGTCCACGTCTAAATGGTAGGTAGTCAATGATGCTTTTGGTTAGACCGTGTGGTAAAGGAAGGAAAGAACTGGGTGCTGACATAAATGCCGACCCTCATTCTGTTTAGTGTTATATGTTTAAGCCTTTACCAGCTATGTGGTGACAGATATTTTGTGACATATTTATTTAGGCTATTAATTTAGTGTAATGTGAAATGACTTTGTTTTTCTGAGGTTATGTGTCTTTTGGCAGGATTTTCTTAAAACTTTAGTAACCAGTTTATCAGAATATGGAAGAGTGATATTAAAGGTACAGTTTTATATAACACTGAAATATGATGATGATTTCTGTGATCTTTCTTGTGTCATTTGGTTCATGGTGTACACCACAATTACAGTTTATCTCTTGCAAATTCAGGAAGATGAAACTAACCCCACCCCATCTGTAGGAGAGCGTGAGCTGACAAAATAGCCTCTAGAGGACGCCACTTTAGTTCTTTCCATCACTAACTTGCAAGTCAGACCTCAAGTATAGCACAATAATGGCTGAAAGCTCAGGCTTAATAGTGCCTTGTCATACTGCCAGTATGGATCAGATCATATAAGGTCACCTTGCTGTTTTCTCTTTACCCCACTCTGTGTATTGTCCAGTCCTGTCGTTTTTCCTTTTCTGTAATCCTGTAATATTGCAATAAATTTCAATAACTTTCAAATGAAGATAATACCTGGTAGGTCATTTTGTGTTTGTGTGTGTGTGTGTGTGTGTGTGCGTGCGTGTGTGCTTATGCATGTGTTTTTATGACAGTGTCTCAGGTAGGCTGCATATCTACATACCTGACTTCTACATTCCTTTCTGTATTTAAACCCTACTGTAGTCTCTTTCATGCCAAAAATGAATCAAGTGTAATATGTCATCTATTTGTGGAAGCTTTATTCGTCTCAGTGTGACAGTGACGCCGCAGTCTTTCCTCCCCAAGGCAACGCTGGTGTCTGACTGAACCGCATCGGGATTGGGTTTCTTCCTGCTGTCTGCAGCAGTGTCAATTTCAGGCTCATACCAAGTGTTGATGCACAACAGAACATTATGCGTGTGCCAAATGCATGCGGAAGAAACACCGCTCTGTGTCTATTAGGCTTACTTGGAAAGCAGTTTTTTTCCTGATGTTTGTATTGCAGAGGTGTGTTTGTGTGTGAATGCAGGCAAGTTTGTGACATGGTGCCAAGTGAGTGATGAAAATGTCAAGGGCGTTCTGTCCACTCAGATAAAGAGTAATAACAAAGTAGCACCGCAGTTCACTATCCTGGTTCATACTGGGTTTAATAGTTGCACACAGCTTTTAGAATTTTTTTTCCATTTCTCTGAAGCGTAACACGATATCCTTGAAAAGCAGCTGTAAACTCTACCCCTTGGACAGAAGGTAACTAAATGCCCAGGTCTTTAAGGCTTCTGGGAAGTCAGGGCACATGTGTTTTTGGGGTTTTGGCATAAGGTAGGAATTAACTGAGCTGAGTAAATATAGTCATTACATAATGAATGAGAATAAAAGAGATGAAGTACAGAAATGAAGCTGTGTTAAATGACACGAATACACAGTGTGATTCCTGCAAAGTGAAAAACTCGCCTTGTTGTAAGGGCAAATATCCTTAAGTTAAACTCAATGTTTTGTTTTGTTCTCGAGGTCAAGCAGTCGCTTGTGATTATTTGCTTTGCTGGCACGTGGTTGATGAGATAGTGAAAAAGACCTCTCATGTATTATTAACTCAAACCTTTTAGAGTCTGTAGAAGGACGGCGATCTTTGTTGCATGGATAAAATAAGCCGGTGGCATGGAATATAGATAAGACCTGTTGTGTAATAGTGACAGGAAAGTTACAAAAGACAAAAATGTGAAGAGAACAAAGACAGACATATTGTAAGGAGAAAGTTTACGGATGGACTGAATAGAGAGAAAGTGAGGGAGGGAAAGAGGGAGGGGAGGAAGTTAAGCCATTTTTACCAGAGGACTGAGTCACGGAGAGGGAGAGAGAGAGAGAGAGAGAGAGAGAGAGATCGAAAAAAGGAGGGGGCAGCACAGGAGCTCTCGGCTTGTGTATCCAGTATAGATGCGTCGTGCTTGCGGCGTTTAAAGTCCAGCTAGAGCACCACACCCCACTCTGCCCACCCCCTTCCCTCTGGTCTCCTTCACCTTTCACCTCAAGCCTCGTTCTGCTGCGTGTAAGTGCTCACCGGCAGACACTCGGTCCCAAGCCCAATGCCGGTGAGCCCCCCTGGAAACGTGTTCCCAACCCTCGTGGTTTTGGGTCATATAGTCACGCTGATAGTCGTCTGGAATTGGAGGCAGCGGAAGAGGCAACTCGAAGAAGGTAAGTCTGCTATTTTAGAAAAACTTTCGAAAAAATTCAGTATGGTAAAGAACAGCTGCAAGCAGTTCTTCTGACGTCTCTGGTGAAGTTCTCGTCTTGTATGCTTCTTCTCCCCATGAGTGACCACCCCTCTCTCTCTCTCACTCTCTTCCTCTCTCTCTCTCTCTCTCTCCCACTCTCTCTCTCTCTCGCTCTCTCACACGACTTTTCCTGGCATGCCGTACTGCAACACTTAACCCCATAAATGCTGAGCGCTACCAGATGACGTTTTTAGAGGCGTATCCTAACTGTTGTATTCAGCTGCTGCTCAAAGCCTACATAATAATGAATTAATGAATGTCTCTGCAGAAAAGAACAAAGACTCAAGTTAACGATTTTAAATCCCTGTCTATACACGAGCTTAAAGTTTTGTGCTATTTTCAGAAGCACGTCATAAAGACACCTGAAAGAATGTAAGCAATGTTAATTGTCCGAGGCGTACAGAGGATCCACCTGTTGTTCTTTTGTAGACTTTCACGACTCTGCACATAGTTAAGGTGAACTTTTAAAGACTTTGAATGCTGCAGTTACTTTTCAGTTGAAACATCTGTAGGCTGCGAGGGCCTTGGTCCCTTTTTAATAAGCAGTTAGAAGCCACACCCTAAACACAGGTGTTGGATTACAATAGCGCTACGATGTACACAGGTGTACCTTCATTTTGGCTATGAATATCATACAGAGGATTAAAAAAATATATATGTTCTATTTGTTATACTCTTGCAACACGAGCTTGGAGACATCGCTAAAATGTTGGTTTCGTTAACCTCTTTCTCAATGCACTGTTGAACATTTTTGAACATTATTTCCTCATGTCTCACTGTGAGCAGGTGAGGCTGAGTATTTGGGTGTGTCTTTTCCAGGTAGTTTGTCTAGTAAATTATCTGCTGTCACTACACTTTGTGTATGCTTACCTACATTTGCCTGTTCCTGTGAGCCCACTCTCAGAGATAAACCTGAATATCTTGTTTAACCAGCATTTAATAATGGTCAGTAACACGGGCCTTAGAAACAAGAAAGCTGATCTTTTTTGAGATATCAAACACAAAGTCTTTGTCATGCCCACCGGACGAGTGTCTCATTGTGCACGACGTTTCAATAAGTCCAATATGTCCAAACAATGCACGAAACATGATTTCAGAATCATTATGTTTGAATTTCTTAAGTTATCCTGCTGTTTGATCTATTTTATTGCTTTATATACCTTCTGAATACATTTGAAAGACAAAACGTAAGAAAAGAAACACACAATAAAATGGGTTTATTAAAGACTGTAACATTTCTGAGTAGTAAGCGAAATAAATGCTAGCTAAGGATTAGAATTGGTGTTGGAAGGAGCTAGCTATAATTAACTAAGTTAATATTAGGCCAGCTGTTAGCGGTTGATCTCGATTAAAGGATGTCATGACAGTTTGGCTTCAATCAAACCGAGTAATTTGAATAAAGGTATTTTACTGAAAAGAATGACAGAAATTTTTAGGTGTACATTGTTATTTCATGTAGTAATGCCTGTAGTAATAGTGTGCACCGTAACATTTGATTTGTAGGGGAAAGTGTTAAATACAACAGGTGATGATGCTAAATTTAGCTCTCCTTGTTTCATGCTATGTATCCTGGTGTTAGGAACATACCATTCCACCAGTGTAGTTATTGGTGTATGGAGAACAGTGTGCAGTTTTATAAGCATCTAGCTGATAGTCATCCATGCTTATATGTCAGGTGGTTATTTTGAGATTTGCTCAGAGCTGATTTAAATAAGGAACATACCCGTATTCAGAACACCGGAGCTCAGACGTGGTTTATTTAAGTCTTTGAACGGACCGTGTGTGTATCCTGGATACCGCCATAACATTGTTGACTTCCAAGAAGGTCGAACCTCTTTACAGTGGGAGGCATGTCAAGCTTTTTGTTATGTTCTCTAGTGATTGCTGGACAAACATTATAAGACGTCCTGAATGTTACTGTTTAACAGGAGTACGTGAATATGGAAAATAATCTTTTCAGAATGTTGAACTTGGCATGCGCATTCAAGCAGGATGTTATAAATCCATTTATAAATATGTGTATAGGTGAACTGGCAAGATGAACATGGGTGGAGTCTTTTATCTTTGGCCTTTTTGATATGTCATCTCATTGTTCAGACGTAGCCGTGTGAGAGATACTCCCATTTTTTTGTTAGCATGCCCACTCTGTTAGGGTTTTATGACATTTATCTAAACCGATTCTTTATTAGACTCTTCCCACGAATGCTATTATACCAAGCATCACCAATTTCACAAGTACAAATACATGGATATGCTGTGTCCTTCCTCACAGCAGTTTTTCTCCCATATAAGTATCAGTCATTCTCAATCAGTAGGAAAATATCTTTTATGCCTTTATAACCCAAACAATCCGCATAAGCAAGTCACAATTAAAACAAATGAATTATTTGTCGCTAAATTTTCCAATATTGTGTAGTAGCTTTAGGTCGATCGAACACACAGCTCTCATACTAGCCCATAATCTGGGTTACAGAAACTCTTAATCAAATCCAGCGCTCCACATGTGCTGTGGTCTGGTGTGACTCAGAGTTCCTGCATGCGTAGATTTTGTTGATTCCCCCCGTTTTAAACGATCGTGCGGTTTGTCTGACTCACAAGTTCCACATAACTTTTTTAAACTTTCATAAATTTTTAAAAAAGGGTACTCTTTAATGCGTTGTAGTGAAGAGTATAGAAAATCTAATGAATGCTTTCAAATATATTTGCTCACCCTGAAGAGACTTTCTGCAAAATATGCTACAGAATTTTACATTCAGCATTCAGACTTACAGTTTTTGGTTTGATCCTAAACTCGGGTAACCTTATTGCATGTTTTCTCCGTGTCCGGGCGAGTTTTCTCTGGGTTTTCAGTTTTCTCTCACTTCCCAAAATCATGCTGTACTGTAGTTTTGTACAGAATACAATTTAATCTTGAACCCGTAAGACAATTTCAGAAATTTTTGATTTAAGTTAAAACGATGCTGAGAACAAACAGAAGTTGTGATCATGGTTCGATGGCGAGGATTGATTAATAAGTTTTTTGTTTTTAATTAATCTCCTCATCTAACCCTTATCAGACACTTTTCTTTTCACATGGTTTGGCATGTTTTTGTTTCCATTGACAAGACAGACAAGACTGAGTACCGAGTTGACTTAATAGTAGACTAGACTGTAATAATGATACACTTTCTACAGCTTAGCAAAAACAAAAAATGAAGAAAAAAAACAAGTTGACATTTCAGCTACAGCTGGAAATGTTCATTTTGATATAGCAATTTCACAACTTATCTCTAGATCCTTAGGTAGCTCTTTCACTAGTAGCTCACATAAGCTTATTCTGCCTTTGTTTGCTTTTCTAACCAAATATTGAATCAACTACAACGTATTAAAAAAAAAAAAAAAAGCCCTAGTGACTGACTAATAAAAACAGGATTTTAACAATTAGGCAGCAACTTTGTGAATGTGAAAGAAATTTCAGAATTCAATGCAAAAGTTTATGGCTGTGGTGTGAGGTGTGGCTCCTGAATTGCTCACAATTTAGAATTTCATTCATATGAAATCAAATAAAGGATTCATATCCAAAAACACCCACAACCAAATTTAAACACACAAAAATTTTTTGAAATCATGAAATACATTTTTTCAAAGTGAAATCAAAATACGGTCAGCAGCTCTGACCGTACTTAAAACTGCAATTTAAATGAAAGGTTTATATTAATGTACTCATTCTAATACATTATCATTTTTAAAAAATAATTCTATAGTTTTTCATTAGAAAAACTATAGAATAAGAGAAACTTTAAACTATAAGAGAAACTTTTCTAGACTCCTGTGCATGGTAATAAATAATGTTTATTTAAGCTGGGTGTTTCTCCAGGTCCATGTACATATGATCTCATATGTCTCAGAATCGAGTATCGGAACAGCCAACTTAGGTCTGCTTATTAAAATGTAATAAAAACATGAACTTTTTATTGTTTTTTTTTTTTGTTTTGTTTTTTAATAAAAAAAACCATCATGCCTGATTGTAACTGTGGTAGATTTAACGGGGGTGTCCTGGGGAGTCACATTTCAAATAGTACTACAAGTCCTGGAGCGCGCAACTCGCCTAAACTCTCAGCTCTGCGCTCTGGGCTCCACAGCACACACCTCGATGGGCCGGGCTTTCCTTTTGCCGCCTGATGTGTCCTCGGAGACGAAAACACAGCTCTAAGCGAGCGAGCTGAACTGCTGCGGAGGCGAGTACAGCGTACTGAGAGAGAGAGAGAGAGAGAGAGAGAGAGAAAGAGAGAGAGCGCGTTAGAGAGAGGGAGTTTTTCATACTGGACATGGCCGCTGCTGAGGACATGGCGGCTGTTGCGGCGCTGGCACCCTGCTTCACTACGTTCAGCCTGGACGTGATTTACGGACGTGCCGCGTACATTCACGAGATGAGTTGCGGGGAAGTCGGACCACATCTGTACAGCCGCATGTGCTGCGCAGGTGAGTGAAGCGTGCGGAGAGTTTGGGGAGCGTAAAGACCGGCTGGCTACGTCCCAAAACGACTGTGGCGTACAATGTTGACATAGTGTGCGGTTTAGTAGTATACTGTCGGGACGTAGCCTTGTGTTTTAGTGAGACGGATAGGAGGGGCTCAGTATATTAACCCGTTGTGTGACTCCCCCTTAATTCCTGGTCTGTTGTTGGGACGCACAGCGCATTTCTGCTGTGTGTTGCGCTTTTGGTTCATTGCTTTCCTGCGCTTAAATAGACCCTGACATGAAGATTTATTGTTCTGTGATTTATACTCTGGAACTAATTTAACACATACAAAGAAACATGTGCAACTAGTTTCATACTTGAAAGAAAAGAAATACTTTTATTTGTTTGTTGTAATTTAAGTTGTGCTGAAATTTTAACTCTGTAACTGCATCCTTACGTCATTTATGTGTTTGTTTGCTCTCCCAGTCATTTGTTCACTACAAGAACAAAGGAAAATGATCTTATCTGTTGTTTTACAATTTTTTAATCAATTGTTGCTGTTTTAATGTAATCCCCTTTTCAGTTTACATGTGGCTTTATGTTCGGATTCTAGATGTGATCTTTACATACATACTTTCTTTCTTCATTTCTTAATTTCTTTTTTTATTAGAATACTGATTACTGATTAGAAGGTTATGAGTTCGAATCCCACGTCCACCAAGCTGGAACTGTTGGGTCCCTGACCAAGGCTCTTGACTCTCAATTGCTTAGTTGTATAAATTGAAATAAAATGTAAGTCACTTTGGATAAGGGTGTCTGCTAAATTCCATAAATATAGAGCTGCACTTATGTACATGGGAACACGTCCTCACCATTACATATCTTTATATAAAAATGCCAAGAAAATTCTATTTAAATCTTAAAATATAGTTGTTAGCAACTATAATGTATTGCCCATTAATTAAACAAGAGTAAACATAGCGAAGTGAACGTGTTAGTCTGGACTTGACAAGTTATATATATCTGGGAACTGTATATAGTTTCATGTTGAGAAAGAACTGGCTGAGGTTAAATCTGGTCTGTAGGAAAGTTCTGCCTTCCAAAAATGAAGTGGGAAAAGTCCACATTGGAAAAGTCCCCTCAACTGTTATGGATGCGTATGGACCAAAACCATAAAATCTAAAAATACACCCTGTTCCTCTGTCTGTGTTGCACTAATGAAATGACTTTATTTTCCATAAGGCCCAGCATGGTTGTTCATCTGACTGCTCTATAATTGATGTTGAACTTGGACATAGTTGTGCAGATGTTATTTTATTCTTGCTTCACGTTCACTCTTCCTTGGTGAACACAAGATGGAGACATTTCCTTAAACCATAAAACTATTTAGTCACAACCTTCTAAAGTTTGACGTGGGTGTTAAATGAAAAGCAGATTTAGGGCCATTCAAGGATAGATTGTTAATGATGTACAATGCTTACAAAGAAACATGGATCAGCCAGTAGTTTACTCTGCAGTTAAACACAGCCACCACCATCACCACCTCCTCCACCCATTTCTCCTTTATTCTGCGTGCCATGGAAAGTGCCGTTATGCCGTGTCCTAGATTTCATGTGAGACATTGGGGAAGTGTGATGATCCAGCTTCCCTGTTGCAAAGCCTTTGGGCTATTCTGGCTTTGTTTTACAATTTCAGTAGTACGGGTGTGCTTCTGACATTCAGCTCTCTTTCAGTATGACGTTATCTGTCAAAGCAGGATCAAGATCGTTTATTTCATGAATAATTGAGCTCTTGGAGCTCAATCCATAATTTGCATAGAAAATAACACACCACAACAGTAGGTGCCCTGTTGGTTAAAATTATAATTAGACACCTGTGTTTGTTGAAACTAATGCTGTACCTGCCATAAATCTGCGTTTTTATGGCAGTGTCAGTTAGCAAGAGAGGGAAGAACATGTTCTGTAAAACATTCCAGTCTGAGATGATTCAAGCCGTCACATGTACCTTTGGTTTAGTGTGTGAGGAGTGGGGGTCTGTTCCAGTTCTTTGGGCATTTGGAGTTTCACCTTCATCTTTTATCATGTGTAACTATTACTTTGCACCTCTGTAGACTAGCAGCTTTTTCTCATCCTTCATGCACTTCCGTTTATTTTCATAATCTTGTTACAAGCTTCCAGGCCCTGCTATAACACATGCACAGTACATTTCCACCCAGAAATTACTTCCCTGTGATCAGAACTGTTATATTTTGGATGATGATTCTGATTACACAGAAGCTGATGATGTATCTTCTATAACAGCAGATCTGGCAGTAGGTCCAACTGCAAGATAAATGGCAGTGTACAATAAATGTTGTAATACAATATAATTTGAGCATTATGTGAGAGTAACTCTGCTTTGTGCCAGGCCATACCACAGCATTCTGTCATTAATAATTTTCCATAACATCCCATTTTCCATGTTTTATTCCATGCTTATTTTTCAAGGAATTTGATGCATTTCATCATGAAGTTATTTTCACTTGCTTTTGAAATTTATTCATTCATTCATTCATCTTCTACCGCTTATCCGAACTACCTTGGGTCACGGGGAGCGTATCTCAGGCGTCATTGGGCATCAAGGCAGGATACACCCTGGACGGAGTGCCAACCCATCGCAGGGCACACACACACTCTCATTCACTCACGCAATCACACACTACGGACAATTTTCCAGAGATGCCAATCAACCTACCATGCATGTCTTTGGACTGGGGGAGGAAACCGGAGTACCCGGAGGAAACCCCCGAGGCACGGGGAGAACATGCAAACTCCACACACACAAGGAGGAGGCGGGAATCGAACCCCGACCCTGGAGGTGTGAGGCGAACGTGCTAACTACTAAGCCACCGTGCCCCCCTGCTTTTGAAATTATCTTAGTATATTTGTAAAAATTGGATTACTATACAGCATTTTTAGTGCGTATTCGTCCGTTTTAGATCTTCTGTCAGCACTTTTTACTCAGTACTATATGGTTTGATATCACGTAGGCCTCCTGGCTATCCTAACTCCAGGCTGCAATTCTTCAAACAAGACAGCAGACCACTTTTCCCTCAGCTCAAGTCTAAACAAGCTGTGGGATGGAACTAAAATGCAAAGAATCCTCTCTTTATCTTTTATCCAAGCAAAGCTGACATGCTGTAATGGTCTAGCAGATATAAGGAATTTGAATGGTGTTACACCTAAAATGCTGATCATATTTTTAATCCATGATTTTAATCCATGATTTTACCTTTTTTTTCACTTATATTACTACCATAGACAATTCTATAAATGCATTCTAATATATTAGACCATTTTTTTCCCACCAAATATCAAAATCTTTTATTTAGTTTTTATTAGTCGTATTAACTTGCAAGTTCTCAGATCCTAAAAGGGCTGTAAATGAGTAAATTGTTAATCCTCTAGATAAAAAAATATTGGCATCTCACCTGATTTCTGGATTTCAAAAGAGACACATTTATAAGGAGCTACAAAATGAAAGAAAAGAAAATCTATTTGTAAGCATTAACCCAGTTTGGAATATACATTCTAAATCGAAATAATGTCTTTTACTTTCACGGCATTTGGCAGATGCCCTTTTCCAGAGTGACTTACATTTATCTCATTTATACAGCTGAGCAATTGAGGGTTAAGGGCCTTTCACATGGGCCCATTAGTGGCAGCTACTGCTTGTAAGTTGTTCTAAGTTTAAATGATATATATTTTTTTTCTGTTTGAGGTTGTACTAACTTTTGCACTGAGCTGTACATGTTATTTGCTACAAATGCCTAATTCAGTTACTCCATATCTAGTCATTTTAATTACACATAGATGATTATGAAAAATTGTAAGGCCCACTCCTTGTAGCATTATAAGCATTAAATTAAATTAAATTAAATTAAATTAAATTAAATTACATGATGCAGAAATGCAAACAGATAAGTGCTTTGAAGTTCTGTACCATCATAATCTGTTGTGCATGTGCATGCTCAGGGTGATGTTCTGCACTTTATAATGCCATCTTTTCAGCCACAAACAGACAGAGACTCTACTATGTGATAAGTGAACAAATCATTGTATTTTTATGCTAGGACTGATTCAAATCTGAAGTGTGTGCCTTTGCATCACAGTCGTAGCTCAAGGCCATTTCAGACACTGAGCTGCATTAACTGACTTCCATCTTCCCCCAAAATGCTACCATGTGGCAGAATTGCTGTAATGGGGGCAGAAATCGTGTGATCATGAGTCACAATATCCTTTGGGAAAAAGCAGGGCTTTCCCCTGTATGGTAATTGGAGACTTTTACACTGCCCCCTGTTGATCAAATTCATAACCAGTCTCCTTGAGTGATTGCGTTAGTCATCATCCTGCTTTCTGGTATGATGATTAATTATGCCCTTGAGTAAGAGAATAGAAATGTTCTCTTTGGAAAATTTATCAATTTTTTTCAGGCTGGTTTGCCTGAAACACTTTTCTCTGGAAAGTTTGCGTACTCTACTATATTTTTTCTATATTCTCCAAAATTATGTAAGTGTTTTAATGCACACATTAAATAGTTTTTGCAAATATTTTTGCAATTTGCAAATAGTTAATTTTTCTATTAATTAAAGAATGGCACATATTTTTTATTCATTTATGGACACATTTAATGTTGTGGATTGTCAGTGAAAGTTCTTGTTGTCACTTCATTACAACCACTCTATTGTCCCCTCTCCGCTCTCTCTTTTTACACTTTTTTATAACGAATAGAAAACGAGTTTGCATTGTTACTGGGAAATCAGGATTTATGAATTGTACTAAAACCTCTTTACTATAGACACTGTAGTGTCCTCAAGTAAACCAGTTTTCTTCCTTTGCAGCACTTTTGTCAGAGCTGCTGTTGTAGAAGATTAATCAACATTGCCTAACCAATCAGTATAAAGAATCCATCACCATTGCGGTACAATCAGCTTTGAAAAACTTTTTATTTGTATTGCTTACTTCCTGTTTTAGTCACTTTCATTTCTGCTATCTCTGTCATTGTGGTTTCTTCATAGTTTTAGAGTTCTGTTGGAAAGCTTTGGAAAGCAAGAAAGAGAGAGAGAGAGAGAGAGAGAGAGAGAGAGAGTGAGAGTGAGAAAGAGACGTGTAAGTTGGGACTATTTCATAGTGACCCCCCAACTTTTTTTTCCAATAGAGCAGTAATTGACAGTTTCTGACCTTACTGCCCAAGGCAAGGTATTTATTGCATGGAGGAAGAACGGAAAGAAGGAGGAGGTAAAGAGGGGAACTGAACAAGAGAGGAAAAAAAGTGGAAAAAGGCGGGAGAAGAGAACGGTTAAGCGAAACAGAAATCACTAACTTGGAACACACCCATCCAACTGCATGGCGTTTCTCATCCTGCTCAGATGCCACTAGCTGTCAGTTAAAGTCGAAGCGTTGAAAAGTGTCGAAATTTAGTGGTTTAATATCTAGTAAAAGAGAGAGAAGTGGAGAGAATGTCTTTACGGCAGTTTGTAAGGGCTTATTCGACTGATAGTATGGGTAGTGACGTGGTGTTCGCAGAGGACAACTACTACCAGGGGATGCTCAAGTCCACGGAGGGGAAGAAAGGTAGCACTGAACATCTACGTCACTAGAATGCATTATTCTGTTTCACTCTGTTAATAGTGTGTCACCATATAAATATCTCTTTCTTTTTTTTTTTTACGCTTGAGAAAGATGTCTTTTCTCTTTTTTTTTCTTGTTCAACATGCATGTGCTGATATGACATGCGTGTATGTATGTACTTCGCCAGTGTATATCTGGGGGACATCCGTTTCATTTACTCTGTATAGTTTTTCATGCCGTCAAACACATGACTCTTTTTTATGTTTTTCTTTACAGTCAGTCAAACTGAACCTATGAAAAAAATTCCAAATGTCAGATAGCAGTCTAATGTTGCCCTTGGCCAAATCTATATTTGGGATGGAATGGAGTGATGAGATCTTAAATCATGTATTTGCTCTGAATGGTCTGGTATGGACAGGTACGGATATGCAGGCCTGGAATTCTGTGCAGGTTAAGAGACAAAAATGCTAATGTTGACTTGTTTGAGGTCGCAGAGAAATTGCTCTGACAGTAGTGCTGACCACAAGGCCAATACATTTTGGTTTTCATAGCAGCAGTAAAATAAAAAAAAAGAAAAAAAAAAGAAAGAAAACGGATTTTAGATGCAAGATATTTTAAAATTTGTCTTTTATAATGTGAGGATAAGATTATTTTGTACATTTGGCTGAGTGTTTGCGATTTCTTTGAAACCTGTAAAGAATCGTTAAATGGAATCAAGAATTGATTCGTAAGAAGAATCGTAATACAGTGCCATGATTACAAAAACATAGAATAAAGACATGGCTATTGAGACATGTTCAGCTCACGCTGTTTTGAATTGAATAGTGTATGAAGCACAACATCTCTTTGTTGTCATGGACACTGCTCATTGTTTTCAAAAGAGTACCTGATTTAACTTATGACTAAAGAAGTGCTTCAGTTGTGTATCATATTCTTTCTTGTGCCAAGTAAAATATATATATACATAAAGAGAAGGAGAAAGAAAAATAAACATGACATAAAGAACTGGTTGTTGCTCATCTCACAGTGTACTGAATTGTGTACTTTTCATTAAATTATGGAATTTATGGAACAAATTATATCCATTGTGTACTTGAGTCTTTCCATTAAATTAGGAACAAAAATAAGACTACTCATATTCGTTCATTAAAATGCTGCCATATTTGAATATGGGAAAGGAAATTTGCATTTTAAGGGAAATGTAAATTTTTTGTCTATTATTTACTTCAATTAATTCTATTCAAGGCTTTACTACGTATGTGACTCTTTCTCTTTCTTTTCTCGTTCTCATTTCCTCCTCTACAGATGAGCGTGATCGTGTACAGAAAAAGACTTTCACCAAATGGGTGAACAAGCATCTTATGAAGGTATTATTACACACATTATAACATGCTATGTTTGCATTTTTTTTCTAAAAAAAAATTAGAATATGTATAGAATTATAATTTGCAGCATCAACACATTTACTCAGTTAAGTTTAAGATGTATTTATACAAATCGTACAAAAAGGCTAAATACTTTAGATTATTGTAAAATATTAAAAGGGGAAATTAACTAAAAATTGAATAAATTATTTTTTATTCTAAAGTGTCAATTTTTTTCAATTCTTTTCAAAGAGCAAATAGTGTGTATGTTTGAAAAGTTGATTTGATCTCATTTCCAAGCCCTGTTTTATTTTTGATATTTCGGGTTTTAATTCCCATGATACAAAAACAGTTTCTCTTAAAATCAGAATTGGAAGAATAAACCCACAATTCAGTTCTAAGGTTTCTGAATTATAGTTTTAAATTTATTTATCTAAAATTACCCATTGTTTTGTAGTTGGTATTATAAATGAACAGTATAGAAGCATAATGCTTGGGAAATTTGTTATAATATTTTATATTACATAATGTACATTTTTTAGATTTACTGCAAAAAGCTTTTAAATACTTGTAGCAACAGAAATTCAGATGCAGTGGACTCTTAGCAAATTACAGCTATAATTATAGCAAATGACCAGAAGGTTAACTGTTAAACCTATATTTAACATTCTGGCTAAAGCACGTTCCTTGGTTTCCCTATTATTATGTACTAAAATGACAGGAATGCGTTTAAAGACGGGTGAAGCCCTCGGCGAAGTTAAATATTATATATACTTTTGATTTATACATTGATTTGAGTCTAATCTTCTATACGAAGTTTGTATCTGAAACTGTGCACAGTTGTGTGTCAGCATGTACAGTAGGTGTTTCTAAATCCATAACTGTATGCTTGCTGTATGTGTGTGTACTGTATCCATGTGTGTGAGTCATCCACATCTGGTCAGGTTTTAGTTCCTAGCAGAAGCACAATGTATTTTATTCATGGCCTACTGAATTCACCATCTGCCCCGCAGGTGCTAAGCAGCTTGGGGCTGTCAGTATTTAAATTACGCATCACATTTCCCTCATTGTTCCTAGTAGCCCACAAACCACAGAGAGTCAAATACCTTGTATATGAGGGAAAGAGGAAATCTTTCCTGTTATTGATGCGTCATGTGATGATCTGCACAACATAGTTATTGTCAGTGTTTATAATAACTCCTTATAATAAATTCTACTGTATTCTACTATTAACTTTTTTATTTTTAGTGTCCCATACTGAACAGATCTGTCATTCTACACTTTGCCTCTCAGCAGTTAGGCGCTTGTAATAGAATCCTTTCCATCTGTATCCAGTTATATCCTAAAGGATTCCTACTAGTTCTTCAGTGACCTCAGTGACCTGTCTAATCGACCTGGTAGTTATTTAGGCACAGAGACATTTAAAAAAAAAAGTCTTTAAGATGTTTAGAGTCTTGTTTATAATCTTTAAGAATTACAATGCAAATTGTTAGGAATTCCCTTAATAGCAACCCTTTAGAATTATTTACCAAATTGTTACCAGTTTAAATAAATTATCATTACAAATGATTACATTTATACACAACTGCTAAAGAAGTATATTTATATTTTATAAGAAGTCATATTTATTATAAAATCAATACAAACAATAATAAAAAAATAAAAAGATAAAAAAATAAAAGATAATAATAGTCATTATAGAAGTTTTTTAGTATTTATTGTATTGTACAATAATTTATACAAGTAATCTACAATTATTGTAGAAATTGTATTATGCTTGGTGTTTATTTATTAACATTTATAATAATAAGGAATAATTAGGGCTTCTTTTATACCAAGCCTAAAAAAATACCTAAAAATGTCTAATATGTGTAATATGTAAATGGATTTTTCTCTATGGCTTATGAATGCTTTCTAAGGGGAGGTCATTATTACGGCTACATATTTTATAACGTTCTGTGTTCATTTTTTTTTAATTGTTTGATTTGTTCAGTTTGCATCGATGTTTAAATAATTTAATAAATAACAAATCCGTTCATATTTAGTTAGGTGAGTTTTTGTCAGATTTGAACTTAAATCATACAACAATTAACGAAAATAAATGCTTCTGTTATCTGTTATGGTTTATTATTATATTTCACTTCATCATGGTCCTCAGTCTGCATTCCTTACTTTGTCTTCTTACACGTACATTCTTCATATCTTTATTCTCATAAATCCCAATCTTCCCATCTCTCTCTCTCTCTCTCTCTCTCTCTCTCTCTCTTCTTAATTTCTCCGTCTCATTATTAAAATCTTTCTCCATCCATCTCCATCAGCACTGGAAAGCAGAGGTAGGTCAAGTGTTTGAACTGAGTGCTGACTGAACCTCATCTGCATGTCTTGTGGTTAGTCTCGTTCACACACGTCTTCCTCTTGTGTTGTTCTGTATTCACTGCTTGGGCCTCTTGTAGGAGAAACAAGTGTTCAAGTGTTTGTTTATTCATTTTAGACCAGATTATTCTCTCAAACCTCATAGGCTGGTGAGCTTATATTTAAAAACTAAATAGAGTTCATAAAAACCCAAAGACATCTCAGTCATGATGATAATTTGATAATAATGTTCTGTTTTTAATATCAGTTTGTTTTCTTCTGCAGGAGGCTTTTAGCGATTAATAGAAACAGGAAATCTTTCAGTTGCATTTTTATTGATTTATTTATTTTTTGCTATTGGAATACTGACACCAAGTAGTAAATGTAGGTCCAAGTTATTAACATACTTGACATTGAGTTCTTTCGGTTGATTTGCTGTGCTGTGTGTTGTCTTAAATCTATGAAAGAACAGGCTTGTGGCCTACTGCTTTGATTTGGTCTGAACAGTGTGATGCTTCTGAATATGAGTGGTTCATGACAAAAATACACAGATGTTTAGGTCATTTGATACTTTAGACCACAAGTCACTTAGAATGAAATTGTTTAGCACGTATCTATATAGAACTGTTAGTCTAAGCAAGTTTAAACCATAAATTCATCAGAATAGATCGTTAAGATTTTAATGACAGGATATTTTTTAATTCAAGTTGCCTTTAGACCATGAGTTCCTGAGAACTTCAGATATGTATTATAGATATAACAAGACTATAACATAAATATACCTTTTTTATGGATGTTCCACCTCAGAACATATATAATGTTGACATATTGTGAATAATAACTACATGACAAAACATGTTACCACTTGAATTGAAAGCTTCTTTCGACTTATTACTTTCTCTGTATATTTTTAACCTCAGGCCCAGAGGCACATCACAGACCTGTACGAGGATCTACGAGATGGCCACAGCCTCATTTCCCTGCTGGAAGTGCTGTCTGGAGAAACACTGGTGAGTCCTTCAGCACTAAATTGGATCAGTTTCAGAATGAAAAAAAAAAGATCTTGCACCGGATATGCATCCTGCAGCAAAACCTCTTACATGGATACCTGCTTTTTGCACCTCTTTCTCCTTCTACTTACTCTACTCTTGTCCTTTAATAAACCCAACTCCTTCCTTACTCACAATAGCCGCACAATACTCTATTTAACCACCAGACTTTATTTAACCTCCACTTAATAAACTGCAGATGTTAAATTCCCTTAACATTTTGTTCTTTCACCAAGTTTTTGCATGTGTTGTCTTTATACAGTGAAGATATTCAGGAACACAGAATTATGAAAGCCCAGTTGAATTACATTTACTTTCACAGGTTTTCTTGTGTTGCACATCTTTTAACATGTTAATGTTGTGTTTTCTGCCCCTGTTTCAACTCCCTGCACTGGTTTTGCCCACCCCTGACCTTTCAGTTTTCTACTTGGCTGACCTCTGCCCTAACCTTGACCCCTTTGCCTTTGCCTCTTCTCTTGCGATGCTCTTGCTGGGGTAGCCGAGGGAGCGTGATGTTGTCAGGAACTCACGGTTGGTGAGTGGGTCTAGAACCTTCTGACTCGCCTCCTCAGGGGGGTCTGGCATGCGTCACTCCCAGGTGACCTGGGCTGTGCATGATGTCACTTCCTTTGTCTTGTGTCTTGTTGTGAATGTTCTTTGCCCCTTGCAAAAATGAGCTCAGGTAGTTTTGATTAAGTAGTAATTTACGCTTGGCCGGCCTGATCAACCAGCCCGGGTTTACAAAAAGTACAGTATGTTGTGTGAGACTTTTCAAACTGGAAAGTTATATTATAACCTGTATATCTTTAAAAGATGGAGTTAAATGAAGTGGCCAAGCAAGTCTAACTTTGTTTGGTCACATGAAATTGTCACAATTGTTGAATTAGACTGTACTTATTTAAAATGTGTCAGAAATGACTGAAAAGTGTACTTGAGTTAGGGTTTAAAAGTATCTGCCCTTTTTAGGTACTCAAGTGCTGAAATTCAGAATATGTTTTCTCTTTTAATTTTATTATGGTCTCACACTTGCAAATTCACAGCTCATGTCATATGCAACATTTGAAAGGTTGAGGTTAAAGTTAAGGTTGGGACAGGGTTAGCAGGGTTAGCATTCATACCCATTCTTTCCAACCTAACCAACCCAGTTACATCATCCTCTCATTATTATTATTATTATTATTATTATTATTATTATTATTATTATTAGTAGTAGTAGTAGTAGTAGTAGTAGTAGTAGTAGTAGTAGTATTGTTATTCTTATTATTATTATTAAAATAGCATACAATTTTTGGAATTGTGGTTTGATTGTTTATTTGATGTCTAGAAGTTGGAGTACAGAGAAACATGATTTGTTGACTTGATCAATATGGAAATGAAATAGTATTTGAGATTGATATCAAGTATTTAAATGAATATTGAGCATGTTTGAGATCAGCAGAAGCATTAGTTAAAATGATACATACGTACTGTATAGAAACAACTGAGTTAAATACTTTCCACCTTATGAATATAGGGATGATGAAACCAATGAAACCAGTGTTCAGCAGTGATCAGTGTTAATTATTACTGTACTGTTGTAAATGATCAGCAATATTAATTAGTAATGTTTCATTTGTATACATCATGTCTTGTATAATACTATTTGGAGACATGTACTTAACTTGTGACATCATACACTGAAATCAGTCAGGAGTCTGATGTAGCGCTTTCAGATTTGACTGGCTGAACATTTGGTTATTGTCATGAGTGCCAGTGCATGGTCTGGACTGTATGCTAGTGCATTCCCACCTCCAATGTTGCAGATGGCTTCTCATGCATTGCATATTCATTGTCGCATTACACCCAGTTCACCTTAGAGATTTAAGGCTTTAAGTTGAATGGATATGCTTAAGAATAGAAAAATGGTGATTATTTCATTGTGGACTTTACGTACTTATGTTTTGGTAAATTGATTTAGGGATTCGATTATTATCTATATTATACTGTTAAGTGTTGAAATAATATTTTACCTCGCAATGCCTGTCAAGTGTTTTTTTTTCACCCACCCTGGTAGGAGTTAAGTAACTTTTGACAGGCAGTGTATGTTTCTCAAAATGTTAAAATGACCAGATTTTCTTTGGTCAAACTATAACCATTCATAGTATTTATCTCTGACAGTGATTAATCACTGATTTCCACTTCTACTCTGAGCCACTCTTATATTTTTTTGTCCAACAGCCCAGAGAGAAGGGTCGCATGCGCTTCCACAAGCTACAGAACGTCCAGATCGCCCTGGACTTCCTCAAACATAGACAGGTACAGTACAAGAAAGCCTACATTCTTAAATTATTTCTTTATTTATAAAAATCCATTTCCATTTGTTGTAAATCTTTGACATGAACCAGAAACTGCAATAAACTTTTGTTTCTTGTGTTTCTATTGTTGTTCATTAAAATTAGAAACATTAATTAAGACTTTGCTTCCCTTTAAAAAAGATTTCTACATTTATGCCACCATAGTCTTTGTTATAGTCTATTTTCTGAGACAAATTATGATTTTATCACAAAAGAATGACAGGTTTATTGTTAAATGTGATCTAGTAATTGCAAAAATTAATCACAAATGTAACCTTGATTGTTTGAGACTGAGATAAAGACAATATGTATAAAGGAAACCCCAATTATAACCCCACTTATAACCCTAAACAGTACCAGAGGGTCCAAAGAGTAAACATAACACAAGGGTTAAATTGTTTACACCTTAATTTTTTTAATTTATTTGAATTTATATAAATTCACACATGACTGTGTTTCTTTTTATCTTTTATCTTTTTTCCAGGTCAAACTGGTGAACATCAGGAATGATGACATTGCAGATGGAAACCCGAAGCTGACCCTTGGGCTAATATGGACCATCATCCTTCACTTCCAGGTATTGTATGATATAATCCTCACACATGCTATGTTGAATTGTAATTGAGTCTGCTAGTCTGGCCCTGTTCCCACTTCACTGTTGTTAGTCTTTCCAACATATTTTAGTGCTAATGCTTTTTGATAAAAATGTTCACCTGCAGCTTAATCTGGACCATTTATTCCAACTTTACTTCTGCATACAGGCCCTGGTTATTTAGTTTTTTTAATTTCTCATTTTTCATACTGGTTTTAGACTGAAAACACATCTGAAACAATGAAAGCTTCATTCATCATTTATCTCGGGTCACGGGGAGCCTGTGCCTCTCAGGCGTCATACACCCTGCACACACACACTCTCATTCACTCACGCAGTCACACTCTACGGACAATTTTCCAGAGATGATAATCAACCTACCATGCATGTATTTGGACCGGGGGGGGAAACCGGAGTACCTGGAGGAAACCCCCAAGGCACGGGGAGAACATGCAAACTCCACACACAAGGCGGAGGCGGGAATTGAACCCCCAACCCTGGAGGTGTGAGGCAAACGTGCTAACCACTAAGCCACCGTGCCCCCCCACAATGAAAGCTTGATTTCATTTATTGCACAAATGTAGTGGAGTTGTATTAGAAAAAGTGCTTCAAAAAAGTGCATCAAAAAAGTTCAGCTTAAGCCTGAAATAAAAGTTATTCATTTTATTTTCCAATTAAGACAATTGTTGGTTTTAGTCATTGGAATATAGTCAGTTCTACACTTGGTTTGTTTAGTGACGGAAAAAAAAAAAAATTTGCTAAACAGGACTGCATAGGATTACGGACTGAGGCAGCGTCCATCCGCCTCACTGACTCAGTGTTCCCTGTAAGGAAGAGGGTGTGGGCATGGTGGCATGGCAGCTTGATGACTCATAAGACTTCTGATGGTTTTTGTTTCTCCAGTTCTTTAATGATTGTCGACTAGGGGATAATATAGCCATTGTCTATTTTTTATTATTGGCATGGGTGTGTTAATGTGTAAATGCTGTAAATGAATTTAACTTGTGGAGATTAACAACTCATGCAGCTTTGGTCTGAACATTTGTCAGTTGCAAAGGCTACAAAGGTCTGGATCACAAAACCACACAGAGCATTGTGTCACTAAACCTAATCATGTCTCTTTGGCTTCTGTTCTGTATAGGTAACCAAACACAGACTTCTTCTGTGGATACTGCCATTGTGCAGCCGTTAAACGGCCGTTTGGTTGAAAAAGCTGAAGTGAAAAGATGTTTCCATCATGTATGAGTCACATTGTGCAGGACTCAATGCCACATTAACCAACTTCCCTAAATGCCAAACTTAACCAACGTCAATAAGTTCCTTAACATCATCAGCCACACGCTTATAGACACGCTTATAAAAGTCCAGTCTGGTGTCAGTTTTAGCCTGGGAGAAGTGATCCTGAGAGGAAAGGAAATCCTGACTATGAATCACTGCAAACCACAAAGACAGACACACACACACACTCACTCAAAACCATACACAACCAAGAGCCTAAAAGACTAACATCACCCTGATCATAAGACATTTTTGTGTGAATCGCATGATCGCTACTAGCTCCCATATTTACCAAGAACAGTATCCTAGCAACAAGAACTAGGGTGTTATTATAGGATTTTTTTTTACCTTTTTTTAAACACGAAGCTGTAATTTTGTTGTCCTGCTGTATAATCCAGAACCATGTGGAATCAGTTTATCATCATTGTGGTTGCTATTTTGCCATCTATCTATCTATCTATCTATCTATCTATCTATCTATCTATCTATCTATCTATCTATCTATCTATCTATCTATCTATCTATCTATCTATCTAATTTGCCTGCAATTTTTTTATTGAATAAAGAACTGCTCATGTCTTGCAGTCTGCATTATTGTTAGAGCAATGAGCGTATGAAAAATTAATTAACAACCTCTGACCTGTCAGATTCAAGAAATCAAGACCACTGTGTTGTAAGGCATGTTAATGTTCATTCACTG
Source organism: Tachysurus vachellii (assembly GCF_030014155.1). Lineage (NCBI taxonomy): Eukaryota > Metazoa > Chordata > Actinopteri > Siluriformes > Bagridae > Tachysurus > Tachysurus vachellii. The sequence continues at coordinate 12,251,747 of NC_083480.1, forward strand.
CAATTGCAATTCACCTTTTGGACAGTAGAGGGCTCGGAAAGTTCCCAACTCCTTCTTTAAGGTGTTTCACCAAGCCCTTGCTATCAGCAGTATTACTTTCATGGCCATTCTGGTTCACAGCTAAATCTCATAGTCATCTTATTTACCGTGTTTCTCTCTATCTATCTATCTATCTATCTATCTATCTATCTATCTATCTATCTATCTATCTATCTATCTATCTATCTATCTTTCTATCTATGTATCTATCTATCTATCTATCTATCTATCTATCTATCTATCTACCTCCAGATCTCAGACATACAGGTAAATGGTCAGTCTGATGACATGACAGCCAAGGAGAAGCTGCTGCTGTGGTCTCAGCGCATGGTGGAGGGCTACCAGAGCCTGCGCTGTGACAACTTCACCACTAGCTGGAGAGATGGCAGGCTCTTTAATGCTATCATCCACAAACACAGGTGAGAAAGAGATCAATTGAAGGTAATTTTAGTACAAATTACAGCTCACACCATCAAATGTGTTTCAGGAGGTACTTGTAGGTCATAAAATGATGTTAGCCCACTTACTATTAGATTCCTGTGGGAATTAAAAATGAAAAAAATATAAAAGTACAATTGTAGTGAAAAAAAAAAAATAATTGTATGATACAAAACTACATGAAATATTTTGTTTTTACACTCAAACAAGACAACAGGCAGAGATTGGTAAGTCTAAAAAAATTTAAGTTTAAATAGATATCAAACAATGCTAGAAAGAAAGAAAGAAAGAAAGAAAGAAAGAAAGAAAGAAAGAAAGAAAGAAAGAAAAAAGAAAGAAAGAAAGAAACAAAGAAACAAAGGAACAAAGAATTTAACAGCCATTATTTTTGCTGCAACACAATGTATTTTGGTTTGACTTTATGATTATATAAACTGTGGGATCCAGCAGAATAATTTGACAAAAGATATCCACAGAGCACAAGTCTCATGTGTGGTCTTACAAATTACCTCTCTCTTTCTCTTTCTCTCTCTCTCTCTCTCTCTCTCTCTCTCTGTCTCTCGCTCTTTCTGTCTCTCTCTCTCTCTCTCTCTGTCTCTGTCTCTCGCTCTTTCTGTCTCTCTCTCTCTCTCTCTCTCTCTCTCTCTCTCTCTCTCTCTCTCTCTCTTTGTCTGTCTCTGTCTCTCACACACTTAATGCAACATCATATTAAATTATACGAGGGCGTAGTATAAAAAAGTGCCAAGTATTCCCAGAGGCTGTAATTTAAACACTGTTGCATGTTCTTGCACGGCACATGCCTCTGTCTTAGGAGAAATACCTGCTGCTCTATTTCCTAGTTTTTTTATTTCTTAAAAATAGACACAGTGCAAGCTTTAATGTGTTACTTTATTTGAATGTTACTAACAAGAAACATCACTAGAAGATATGGATGATCCGACTGCGTGAATGATGTTCTTAACATAAAAGAAGAGGATATTATCTGAAGACTTTCCACAGACAAGTTTGTTTATACCCACCACACACCCAGCATCGATGTTCAGCCTGAAAAGAAAGCTTCGCAGGACGAAGAGGCGCAGTAGCTCGTCGAGCAGCGCTCATGGCTCAGTTAGTGATCTGGACGATCGGGTGGTCATGTTATGTGAATCCGTGCTCTCTGAGGGATCTTTTGACTCTGAGTCACTAAGTCCAGAGGCTCGTTCCAACTGTGGATCTCAGAGTGGAGTGTTTGAGCTAAGCACGGAGGAACGGCTTTCCCCAGTGAACAAAGTGTCCTACCGAATGGCATATTATACTGATGTGGTACCTGCTCATGTGGTACCTGCTGGGATGCAAGCCTATTACTACACCCAAAGAAGCAGTCAAGTGTATGAATGCAGTATGTTACTTCTAAGAAATAAGTTGTTGGGTGTAATTCAAATGTTTTGCCAGACTTGTAAATGTTGGAGAGCAAAGTTGCAGGCCTAGAATTACATCACTGATTTATGTTTAATTGTAAGAACTTATTTAAGACATGTGAATATACATTTCCATGAATGACAATACCGTTAGATACAAAGGGATATGAAGGGAATCCTGGCAGGATTTAATTTAACATCAGCTGAGTTCATTTGTTGCGGTTTAAAGAAACCTGGACAGTTTTTAGTAATTTAGTCACTTGCAAATATTGTATTGAAAAATCTTTGTGTTTTACCTGTGCTAGCTACCATTAGCTAATACATACGCTAATGGTTCATCAATTTAAAATCTATCAGTTGTTTTGTACTATTTGTGTTATAATTTATCATCTTCAAAGCAAATCAACTGCTCTGAAATGGTTAAATTGTTCATATTTACTGAAGTAGATGGAGCATGTAAGTACTTGCTGTTTATAGTCTTATGTTTTTTTGGCAAAGTGAGTGTTCATGGAATTAACGAACAGCCAGATTTGTCCAAATCACAAGAAAAACATTCAGCATCAGGATTGTGACCTCAAAGTTTCTGATAGTGTCATGTATGAAGCATTGCATTAATCAAATGTAGCATGTAGAACAGACAAGAATATCTTCTAGCTGTGTCAATTTTATTAAAGTTTTATCCCTTGTTCTCAAAGACATGCCTAGCACGTATATCATTTTTTGGCAGCTGTTAGGATCTCTGCTTTCCTCTAAAGCCTGCTCTGACATGATTTATCTCTTGTGTGTGCCTTAGGCCTAATTTGATTGACATGAGTAAGGTGTACAGACAGACAAACCTAGAGAACCTGGAGCAGGCTTTCAGCACGGCGGAGAGAGAGCTGGGCGTCACCCGCCTGCTCGATCCAGAAGGTAAACTTGATCATTTCCTGAGGCTGAGCATTTTTTAATACAACCTGTTCGTTTTTGGCACAAATTTACCTTGCCTGTAGAAACAAATTAAATGATTACAAGGAATATAATATGAGTAGTAGTTAATGACAAATAGTATATATGTCATATACCTAATTGTTAAAATGAATGTGAGTTGTTCAATATATTTGTAAGGCAGATAGAGGTGTGTACCTAATGTGATCCAACACACATCTGTTAATAGACACTAGCATAAATAATAACATGCTTTGGCTAGCTAACCAACAAAATACTGTGCAGCATTTACAGTATGTACATTTGAAAGTAGCTTAGTTAGCTAAAAGGCACTTTAATGCCTTTTAGCTAACAGGAACTGTAGTGTAGTTAGCTCAGTTTATATTGTTTATAACTAACCAGCCATATAAACTGGTTAACAAGCTGGCTAACATATAAGAATACAGCTAAGAACACCATATCATTTATTATACATGACGGAGAGAGAAAGTGTAGCTTACTTAGCTCATGTTGTGGGTTTTTTATAACTAGCTAGACAAGCTGAGAAGCAGTTTGCAACTGCAGCATTAATGAATAACAGAGCTGCTGGTTATCTTTAATTGTGTTGGTCATAATTAATTATCTATACTGACAGCAGTTGCCAACAAATAATTTATGTAAATAGGGAAGAAAAATGATCTATCTGAAGTTAAATAGATAAGCAATAATGATATCAAGCTGGCTAACAAACTATAAAGTAGATCATAATGTCACACATAACATATGCACAATAAAGTACACAATGAAAGTACAAATTTTGATTAGAAAAAGATGTAGCTAGGTTTGTCAGAGTTATTAAAGTGTGATATTCTTTTACATTCTTACTCTTTCATTAATCCACTATGTTGTTTTTGCTTCCTCTTGTTGAGTAGATGTGGATGTGCCACACCCTGATGAGAAGTCTATCATTACATACGTCTCCTCCCTGTATGATGTCATGCCAAGGGTTCCTGATGTACAAGATGGAGTTCAGGCTAATGTGAGTTTTTTTTTTTTAATACAGAAAGAAATCTTATTCTGCTCCATTTAATTCTAAGCAAAACTCACAATTTGTTTGATTAAGTTCAGCAACATGCTTATTCATGTTTATCCAGTTGGTCTAAATCAGACATTTAAGGATGACTGGACATGTTCCATCCATCCATTCATTCTTTACATTGGTTATCCTACTGGGTCGTGGGAAACCTGAACCTTATCCCAGGAGACTCTGGGCTGGATGGTCATGGACTGGACATGTATATGACTGGACATGTTGTCATAGAAAAATAATTAACAGTTGGGTTATACATTTTAGCCCAAATATGATTTGATTGTTTTATTAAAATACAGCATGTCATTCTTTTATTTATTTTACTTTTTATAGTTTTCATTTACATGTTGCAGAACATCTTTAAAACAAATTAAACACATTGAAATGTAATATAAAAAGAGTCTGTGTTATGGGACAGGAGCTGGAACTACGCTGGCAGGAGTACTACGAGCTGGTCACCATGCTGCTACAGTGGATCAGACATCATATAGTTGTGTTTGAGGAGAGCAAGTTCCCAAACAGTTATGAGGAAATTGAGGTCTGATACCAGCTCAGTAAAATACAAGCAAATGATACACACATACAGTTGCATGCTCTAATTGTATTGTATTATTACACAATTATATTATGCTATTTGATCATTATTTAGTATCTTTTAAAAAAGCAACTAAATTCTGTGATTCAAACCATCTATTTTGATATTCCAGGTCCTTTGGCGCCAGTTTCTCAAATTTAAGGAGACAGAGCTGCCAGCAAAGGAGGCCGACAAAAATCGTTCCAAACATATTTACAAGGCTTTTGAGGTATATACAATGCAGCATGTGGTAGAATGCTTAATTGCAGTACATTGCATATGTCTACAGATTTTGAACTTGTACACATTTTGTAGTGTTATAATTACATATACAGTAGAAATGGGTTTTGGTTGCTAATCATAGTATTGGCATCTTTAGCATTTGGCAGATTCCCTTATCAGAGTAACATTCATCAACCCATTTTATACAACTGACTGTTAAGGGCCTTACTCAAGGGCTTAGAAGTGGCAGATTGGTGGCCGCGGGACGCAGACTCTCACAACTTTCTGACTAGTAGTCAAGCACCTTATCCACTGAGCTACCACTTTCCCATGTTCAGTGAAGAGCCTCATCTAGGCAGTAGGATGAGCTTCATCTAGGTGGTTTCTAATAATAGGTTCAGGGGTTTTTTTGGGTCTTGTTTTTTTAATAACCAAATCCAACTTGATGACACTGTTTCTATGTTCCCTAAACAACTCACAGATAACTCATTAAATTGTGATCATGTATTACATATGGACTCAAAACAAAATTTACTCTTTTTTTTTTTTTTTTTTTACTATTTCACCCCCACTTTTTATCAGCTGTTTTGTTAAAAAAAAATTGTAACAAATTAATTTGTCATATTGCAAAATGGGGACAAGTTTAATTTTGTTAATTCTGTATCTGCATATCTGTCTATCTGTCTATCTATCTATCTATCTATCTATCTATCTATCTATCTATCTATCTATCTATCTATCTATCTGTCTGTCTGTCTGTCTGTCTGTCTGTCTGTCAGTCAGTCTGTCTGTCTGTCTCTCTGTCTGTCTGTCTGTCTGTCTGTCTGTCTGTCTGTCTGTTTACCTGTTTATCTATAGCATATGTATTCTAGTTGACAGTCAGTTTTATCTACAGGGTGCAGTGCAGTCTGGCCAGGTTAAGGTACCACCCGGTTACCACCCCATCGATGTGGAGAAGGAGTGGGGTCGACTCCATGCAGCCATACTTGAGCGAGAGAGACTTCTCAGAAACGAGTTTGAACGGTTAGATCACTAATTTATGCACATAGTATCTTCACTTAAATAAATATACAATAAATATAAAGCAAAAATTGCTGGTTCATCACTTTTAGGAATTCTTACTCCTTTTGTGTGTAACTTAAAAACATGCAAATTAATTGGAAAAATGGTAGAATAGGTAAAACGCTGGTGAAATATTTAATAATAATTCTAATGAGCTTTTCTTAGCTTCCAGTGCAAAATCGTAATATCATTTGGGTTAATGTTGACTAGTATAAATATGGATTTGGTGCAGAAAATGTGCATGCTTTTTAATAATCCTCTGTTGCCTTTAGCAATACTATAGCTAGTAAAAGACTGTTGGACCTTTACAGTGAAGCTTTATTCTGCGTATGTCTTATAATCTATCATTAAATGTGTTTTTAGAATATCATAATAAACAAGTACCATGTTTTAGAAGATCCTCCCTTTATATCACAAGACTGTGAGAGTGAGTCTGTGGCTTCTGAGAAAGAACCCATTGTAGATGTAGGAATGGGTAAATGAGTAAAAGAAAGCTTAAGCTGTGCCGCAGCACTGAGAACGAAACAAAGAGCACGGTGACAACTGTTGGTAAATGGCGTTTGTGAACTACAGTCATGGACTGGAATATCTGCTTCGCCAAAAAAGGGTGTAAGTCTTTGACGATGTATGTGCTGAAGTCGTTGATAGTCAGAGGCTTGCTTTTATGTTTTGTATTTTCATGGTTTAGTTTAGTGATAGAAAAGCCATGTCATTTTCATGTCATTAAAATATTAACCAAATATTTCTTCAGTCATTATCTAAGCTATGCATGAGCTATTTAAGGATGCAATAGAATCATCTCAGCAAGACAAAACATGCTGTTTTATAATAATCATTGATCAACTAGAAGGTAGCAACAGTAATTCTGCTTCAAGTCAATCCTGTCTTTTATTATTTTCTTAATGCACTACATCCTGTTGTAGAGAGTTGTAAACATCACGGTCATGCATGTGTGTGTAATGTGTGCAGTTTGGAGCGGCTACAGAGGGTCGTCAGTAAGGTTCAGATGGAATCAGGTGTGTGTGAGGAGCAGCTTAACCAAGTGGAAACACTGCTGCAGAGGGTACGACACACAAACATACACTTTCACTACAAATAAATAAAAAAACAGCATGTTTATATTTTTGTTTTTAAAGCTATATTCATTTCTGTAATGGCAGGATGTGCGCTTGCTGGGAGCTGGAAAGCCTGTTCAGCACGCAGCAGAGATCGATACAGACCTGGATAAAGCTGAGACCATGATCCGCTTCCTCTTCAATGATGTGCAGCTGCTGAAGGATGGGCGCCATCTGCAGGCAGAGCAGATGTACAGGCGGTCAGTACAATCTAAAGTTGTATAACGTAACATTTTATCTCAGTGTTAGAAGATACAACCGTACAACATAAGCGTGACTTCAATAATAAACAGGAAACAAAGTACAGAATATATATTTAGATATTTTACAATATTTGAACAGTATTAGACACCATTCATTATGCCAGGATCCTGTGCACATAATTTGATGACTGATTTGCAAATTTTTTATTTTTTTTTTTCATTTATTTATTTTTAAACTTTTTATTTAAACATTTTTTTCTAGTGTTTACAAATTATGTTAAAAATTACATTAGATTATTCTAATGATTATTATTGATTTTTAACTAGTAGTGTATGTGGACATAGACGTATATTTCACTCGCTACATATTTTTCTCAGGGTGTACCGTCTCCATGAGCGTCTGGTTAACCTGCGTAGCGAGTACAACCTGCGTGTGAAGTCTGGAGTGACAATGTCTCAGGTGCCCCTTGTGCAAACGTCCATGTCTTCAAGCCTGCACCAGTCTCCTCAGCGTGCACGGCCTGAGCTGGATGAAGTCACGCTCCGCTACATCCAGGACCTGCTGGCCTGGGTGGAAGAGAACCAGAGACGCATGGACACTTCAGAGTGGGGAGCAGACCTGCCCTCTGTTGAGTCTCATCTTGGTAGCCATCGTGGACTACACCAGTCTATAGAGGAGTTCAAATCTAAGATTGAACGTGCTCGATCAGATGAGGTGAGTTTAATGATTTCTATGTGGTTATACAATGTTCTCTAGTATATCTATATTGGTGGATTGTTGTCAACTTATACTAGGAAATAATAGCAGCTTTTATTTCTAGCATGAATTAATTACATCTGTCTACAATAATGTCTTTCTTCATGTTTTCTCTTTAGAATCAGTTAACCCCTGCTAGTAAACAAGCATACAGAGATTACCTGGCCAAGCTGGACCTGCAGTACAACAAACTTCTGGTAGGTCTTCAGCTGTGAGCTCATGCAGTTCTACAATGTCTTTTCTTTATTGGTGCTCAATGAAACTTTGACTACATAAGAATAGAATTTTTTATTACAGTTTATATATATATATAATCTATTGCTGTCTTGTTTTCTTCTTTATTCTTTGCTAGAATTCTTCAAAGGCCCGTTTGCGCAATCTGACCGGACTACACGCTTTTGTTGTAGCAGCCACTAAAGAGCTGATGTGGCTCAATGAGAAAGAGGAGGAAGAGGTGAACTATGACTGGAGTGACCGCAATACCAACATGACCACCAAGAAGGATAATTACTCGGTAGGCCTAGTCCTTCTACCAAATACTTAGAATAGAATAGAATAGAACGGGGCATGAAAGCCTTTATTATCACCACATATACATTACAGCACAGTGGAATTCTTTTCTTCACATACCCCAACTGAGGAGGTTGGGGTCAGAGTGCAGGGGCAGCTATGATACAGCGCCCCTGGAGCAGAGAGGGTTAAGGGCCTTGCTCAAGGGCCCAGCTGTGGTAGCTTGGCTGTGCTGGGCCTTGAACCCCGATCCTCTGATCAACAACCCAGAGCCTTAACCAGCTGAGCCACCACTGCCCCAATATATAGTATATATATTGTATATTAATATACATAGTATATACAATATACAATATATAGTATATATATTGTATATTATATATAGTATATATTCTTTTGTGTCATAATCACCTGGGGTGGTGTAATTATCTTTCAGGTACTGACTCTTTTTAATAACGTTAAGATATATGTTCAGTGGAGACTAGAAAACACTGGCGGTGTGTCTGCTACACTAATAAATTCTGCAAAGGAATAAAAGAAGAATGTGGTTGTAGTAATATGTGAAAATAAAAGCAGTGTGTAATCGATGTCTAAGAGTATAACCTGATGTAACCGATGTGACAGGGTCTGATGCGGGATCTGGAGCAGAGGGAGAAAAGAGTGAACACCGTTCAAGCAACCGGAGACAAACTGTTGAAGGAAGGCCATCCAGCTCGGAGCACTATAGAGGTGGGACACCTACTGTAAACTATGCTAAGTCAAGTGCCATTCTTGTCATTTCATCCATTTACAGAAGATATAATAGAAAGTGAAATAAAACAATGTTTCTCCAGGACAGTACATACAGTAAAAACAATACAGAGCTACATGAGATTAAACAGAACTACACAGATCTACATATAGTGTATGTGTGAAAATCTTGGTTAAGTAACAAAAAATAGGGAACTCAGTAGAAACTGTATTTACTGTACAGACAAAACATATTTATGCAGTTTCTCTATCCAGGGATGCCTTTAACTGTAAAATACAACAATTCAACAGAACTGGTCAGAATAAAGTCATTTCATGAATATAATTTAAATTAAAAATTGAAGCACGTAGATTTTCCAGCAGAAGTATACAGTGGGTCCAAGTTGATATTATTTTTAAGCATATTTGTTTTTGAGTTATTAAAATTTCCGTTTAAACCATTAATTTCTAGTGTCCTATCAAACAAGCTAATAAATATAAAAACTAACAAATATAATTTTTGGTAAGGATGGATTGTGATATTAGCTTTTTTTAATAAAACCATCTCAGGGATTGTTTCCTTGCCACCTTCAATTCTTCCTTGCTCATTAGCAATACATTTTAATTTGTAGTTATGTCATTTAAACTGAAATGAATTTAATTGAATTTCCACCCACGAACAAAATATAAAACTGCAGATCCCTCAGTTATACTTCACAGGCATGTGATTTTTCCCATACCCCAATTTGAGTATCAGAGGTTTATGTCAAGAGCGCCGTATAGAAAATATAGGGAATCGATTAGCAAATAGTGGAAATTTTGTTTTCAGTAGTGTTCCATATTTAGTATTTAGCGCTAACTTTATAGACCAGGATTTGAAGTAAATAGCTTTCACAATCGGGAGGAGGAAGACAGACCCAGATGCAGGATAGCTTCAAATAAATAGGGTTAATAACTAAAATACACAAAACAGGAACACAGACGAAAACTAGACAGGACAAAAGACGAGGAAACAATGACGATGATTCCGCGCTGCTCAAGGCAAGGCGGCACAGTTAAATACTATAACAATTAAGGATAGGGAACAGGTGTGCAGAGACGGGGAGGAGTAAACAAGGACGGGGCAGACACGTGACAAAGAACAAAAAACAAAAGCACATGGCCAAAGGTCCGGGCTGAGTCCTGACAATAGCACTGCTTCATCCTCAGTTCACCTTTTAGAACAGACAATCATTAATGATCATTTTCTCTTTTCACAGGCCTTCACTGCAGCTCTGCAGACTCAGTGGAGTTGGTTACTGCAGCTGTGCTGTTGTCTTGAGACTCACCTCAAAGAGAACACTGCTTACTTTCAGGTATCTACTATAGAGTTAATTTAGTATTATATCAGATTTTAATTCCTGACATAACGGCTGTCAGGGTTAAATCAATTTTGCACGCTGTTTAAAGTTCTTCGCAGATGTGAAAGAGGCAGAGGAGAAGATGAAGAAGATTCAGGAAACAATGAAGAAGAAGTATATTTGTGACCGTTCCATTACTGTCACACGTCTGGAGGACCTTCTGCAAGATGCTGCGGTGAGAACTCTACGTTTCTATATATTCATCTACTGTAGCAGCTGGGACAGTTTAGGCATATCAGTATGAACTGCCTAGAGCAGTGAGCAGTCTTTTTTGCTGAGCCACCACTGACCTCGTCAGCAGTTTTAGAATTTTGAAGCAACTAGTAACTTCTGTATCTAAACAGGTTATAATATATCCGTGTGACTGTAATGACCTAAGATTCTGTTGAAGCTTGATGTTCTTCAAGAATGTGGAAACTTTTAACAAAATAATATTTTTTTTATCTGTTTCGGCCCACAGGATGAAAAGGAACATCTTGCAGAGTTTAAGACTCATCTGGAGGGTCTAAACAGAAGAGCCAAGAATATCATCCAGCTAAAACCAAGAAATCCTGCCACTCCAGTTAAAGGCAAACTGCCTATTCAAGCTGTGTGTGATTTCAAACAAATAGAGGTATGAAAGAGATACTTACGATACTTTTTATGTCAAGAAGAATGTGACGTACTGACTTTATAGTTAAATGTATATAAAGTATAAATGGATATAAAGTACTGAATATCATTAATTAATAAAAAAAGAAATTATTATTATTATTATTATTATTATAAAAATAACAGCATGCACGTGTCTTCATGTGGAATTCAAACTCTTGTAGCACAGCATGTGTTTTTATTAAAAAATGTTTTAAACTTATATTAAATAATACATGGCATGGATATTTAGGATGGTTTAGTAACTATGCTGATGTGGTAAATGTGTTGTTCTAGATTACAGTACACAGGGGAGATGAGTGTGTGCTGTTGAACAACTCCCAGCCCTTTAAGTGGAAGGTTAGGAGCTTAAATGGAAATGAAGCCACCGTGCCCTCCATCTGCTTCATCATCCCACCTACCAACAAAGAAGCTATGGAAAGCTGCTCTGGGTAAAGATTTACTTTTGTTTCAATTTTTTAAATTAGTTATATAATTCCCTGATGTTGATATATATTAATTAATATATTATATTAGTTAATATTCTGCTGCTGATGAGAGTTGTTCTTTAACAGGATTAGTAATTATCAGTTTATATTAGAGCATACTGTGATCTGTTATATTGTGGTGCTTTAGTCTGGATGCAAGTTTGCAGAAGCTGATGATCCTCTGGCAGAAGTTGCATGTGGACATGAAAAGTCTGCTCTCCTGGCAGTATCTCATGAGAGACATTCACTTCATCAATTCATGGAATTTTATCATGGTTAGAAACTTTTTAAAGTATTTTTATAGTTATATGTGGAATGTCATTATTATTATCTGATATCTGACCCATCTGTGCAGTCCTGATTTTTACATTTCACTTTACTCAGTTCAAGACTTTGAAGGTGGAGGAATACCGTCTAACGCTTAAAAATTTGGAGCAGCACTATCAGATCTTCATGCGTGACAGCCAGGACTCTGAGTTGTTCGGTGCAGATGAGCGCATGCAGGCTGAGAGCGCTTATAACAATGCCTCACAGCACTATGACAACCTGCTGCGATCCGTGGAGCAAGGTGAGTAAATGATCAGGCTTCCACGTCCATAACATGCTCCAGTCCACTTATTAACATTAATTACTGAATTAGTTATGATGAACAAATATATAGCTTAACATTAATAAACTATACATAATAGCATGGTTTTAACTTTTTTTTTTTAATGGCAGGAATATTGATAAATTTAGGTGTATTAATCTTAATGTGCTGGATTCGTTCATCCATGTAAGATAATGTGTTAAATAAATTTAGGGAACTCTTCTCTAAAATGTTTACAGTTCATGTAGGTGTAAGAAGATTGTTATATCTCAGGTGTGTTATAAACGTGGACTATTTATTGAGAACATTTTCATTCCATAAGTCAGTACCGCTACATTCCCACTGTGCTAAATGCACGGAGTTCATTATATTTTCTTTGTTGTTAATCACAAATATAAGTGGAAAATGGAACCAGCCCAGCCTAATCTCCCTGATTATAACGCTTTAAATTCATGTTTTCAAATTTCATGTTTCAGAACATCTTTCCACCTCCAAAGACAAAGTTGCTGGTAAAGATTACAGATTTGATTTAAAATCTGACTAACTGCATTTGTTGTCATCCCTAGCATTATTTTTCTTTTCTTTTTTGCATCCACATTTTAGTCATTCATTCCATTATGTGTGTTTTTCCAGTTCTTTATCATGCAGCATGGCTACAGTACCTGCTACATGTTTTCTTTTATTAAACAGCGTGCTTCAATGTATGTTTTGCATGAAGATTAAAATTTGTGAGTCCAATTTTGAAGAGACTGACTAATATTAAAATAATAATTCTTACTGATGGTGAATGAATTACCGTCCTGTTCTTTATTGTGCCTGTATGCGATACATTTAAACTGCAATAATTATACTTCATTGTTATCTGCTGTGTTGCTGTTTTGACTGTCTTGAGTCAGGTTTCTTTGGTTTACCCCACTGTCAATTTCCTATGCAGGAGAGCAGGATGAGTCTGTGTGTAAGAGCTACATCACTCAAATAAAGGACCTAAGACTGAGATTGGAGGGATGTGAGTCGCGTATGGTTAGTCGTCTCAGGCAGCCGGTGGACAAAGAGCCTCTGAAAGCCTGTGCCCAGAGAACCACTGAGCACAACGTATGCTATACTTTATATTTTTAAAGTTTCATTTAAAAAATAGTAATTTTCAAATATTTGTGGCAGTTTGGGGAAAAAACACAAGGTGTCACTGTGACCAAAGAAAGTCAAGTATTGATTGAAATAGTGACTTTCCTGCTGATAACTCCATAAATATATGTCATTCATTTCAATTTTATTGGTATAATGCTTTTAAGTTACATAGCACTGTAGTTTAAACCAGCATAATCATAAGCATGTATCTTAAAACAAAAAGAATGAAAAAGAGAGAGAGAGAGAGAGAGAGAGAGAGAGAGAGAGAGATTATGTAGGTAAAGACTGTAAAACACGACACATATTGCCTCCAGACATCAGTGTAGAATCCAAATAAAGGTCATTTTTTGTTAGCTTTAATGCTTTGATAACATTTGAGAACTGGATCTAATACTAAATCCATGAGAAACATGATTAAACTATTTTCTTAAGCATCTTATTACTGTCACCTTTAAGTAACAGTTACACCAATACATCTGTTTGATTTTATATACATTAACCTTCTATTCTTTGTCTTCTCTAAACAGAAAGTGCAGTCTGAGCTGGAAGACATAAAGAAAGACCTTGATGCAGTGGTTAAGCAGAGTGAGGCAGCACTGGCTTCCTCTCAGCAGGCCACATCAGCACCTGTCTTACGCTCAGAGCTAGACATCACCCTGAAAAAGATGGCACATGTTTATAGTCTCTCATCTGTCTACCTGGACAAGTCAGTCATTATACACATTTTGCACATTTTTTTAGATAAAAAATTTAAAGAAATGTCTGTATTGTACTTTATGTGAAACTCATGCTAATCTTTTTTATTTATTGCAGGCTAAAGACCATTGACTTGGTAATCCGCAGCACACAAGGGGCTGAAGATGTTCTCAGGAAGTATGAGAACCAGCTTCGTGATGTCCACAAAGTGCCTGCCAATGAGAAAGAGCTGGAGTCCAACCAAACGCATCTAAAAGTATAGTATTACTATGCGACTCCTGATAGAAATTATATTTATAGAGTATAAACTCACAAGATGGCCGACAGAAGTGACGTGCCTCGTTTTGGACAAAAATAAACTGCTGTTTTTCTTTCAAATCTAGAAATTATGCTCAGAAGCGGAGTCTGATAAACCAGTGTTTGACCGTCTGGAGGCTGAACTCCAAGATGCCGTGGTGGTAAATGAGCGAATGTCTCATGTACATAGTGAACGGGATGCTGAACTGGATCACTATGTTCAGTTGGTCACAAGCTTAAAAGAGCGCTGGCAGGCTGTGTTTGCTCAGGTCAAGCTGCGCCAGAGAGAACTAGACCTACTAGGTAGACAGATGCAGAACTATAGACAGAGCTATGACTGGCTCATTCAGTGGATTACAGATGCCAAGCAACGGCAAAACAACATCCAGGCCATGCCCATCAGTGATAGCAAAGCTCTGAAAGAACAACTGGCCCAAGAGAAGGTATGTAGCATGAGTCCTTATTAGTGGTCTTCAGAGCAGAGTGCATAAGGAGGTTGTTTGTCATGTTTGATAATTGCATTTCTTCCGCAGTGTTGATTAATTTTCTATAACAGCAGGATTGAGTCAGTGTTTTCATTTTAATGCATTATTGTTTCTATATTAAAAACTAACACAGAGACTTGTATGATGATGCTCACATAACTGCATTTAAAGAATGAATTTAAAAATCTTTATTTTTACATGCAGATTCTTATTCGGACTATTATTTTTGGACTTTTTATTTATTTCTTTATTTATTTGTTTGTTGTTTGTTTTTTTAATTAGTTAGTGTGTCTGTGTATAACTAACTTCACAAAAGATAAAAAATAGAGGCTGGAGTGATTATTTATAGCTGTAATAAAATGACAACAGGCCTTACCTGTGGCATCAAATGTAACTATAAACAAAAAGAAATATGACATATTCTTCAATTAATATTAAAACTAATTTGTGCTGTTATGCTTTTAATTTCTGATACTTAATACATGAAATATTGTTTTGCTCATTTTTGAACTTCTGAACAATTGCTGTGAACAGAAACTCCTTGAGGAAATTGAAAACAATAAAGAAAAAGTGGACGAATGTCAGAAATACGCCAAGGCCTACATCGATACAGTAAAGGTAAGGATGAAAAGATTCCTAAGCCGTTTTTTACATTGATATCAGGATGTTAACAGCATCCTGTGTTCCTTTGTAGGATCATGAACTTCAGTTGGTAACATATAAAGCTTTGGTGGAGCCTTTTGCCTCACCTTTGAAAAAAATCAAGGTGGAGTCTGTATCAGACAACATTATCCAAGAGGTATTATCTATACATTTTTTCTATCCCAGATTGTTTACATTTTCTTGAAAAGAAAAAAATGTATTTGAATTGTGTTGTGAATTATCTTCCAGTACGTCACTCTCAGAACACGCTACAGTGAGCTGTTGACTCTGGCGAGCCAGTACATTAAGTTTATCATTGACACCCAACGACGCTTAGAGAACGAAGAGGTAAGAGTCAATCAGCCTCAAAAGGCAAAGTCGTATACAATGTCTTGTGTAAGTATTCACCCCCTTGAATTATATTATGAGCTACTTTGTGTAGATTCATTATAGAATCAGAATGAAATCCATGTCAGTTCCAGGTTTCAACATTAAACAATATAGAAACCTTTCATGGAGGTGAATACTTATGCTACAATGACTAAAGAAAATGTTATAAAGCTCTCAATTGTTTTTTGTTTTTTTTTTCTAAATCGTGAGACACAATTTTTACTTAGAGTTTCTTTCAGGTGATTTTCACAATCAGGATTACGTTGCATCAGATCATGGTTTAGTTTATTTAAAAGATTTTTTTATAGTTATATTTAATTGTAGTTTAAGAGTTATTCAACATGGCCTTGTAAGAAAGTGAAATGGTGCTCACCTAGGATATGAGTAATGCTAAATGCTAGTGGTGTAGCACATTCCATTTTTTCCAACTCTTTCTAGCTCTCATTATTCATCTACAAAAGTGGAGGGATGAATGCTCTGTATCTCTGACCCAAAAAGAAAGCTGAAGTATTTGCAGATATCGCTCAGCCTGAAGCAAACACAAAATACCGTCTGTCAAATACAGCATGCACTTTTCAAACCAGCAGACACCATTAAACACTGGATGGTGTGATACTCTGTTTTCTCTAAATTTTATTTGTTGAGAAAACTGAAATAACACTTTTGTTCTTCTTTGCTCGTGCTCTTCTGTTTTTTTAGTTCTAGGTTGGCTTCAGGTTGAATGCCATATTTTCTCTATAAATTCTTTTATGAGAAGCACAGTTTTGTTCTTTACTCCTTTTTTTCCTTTCTAACTTGCATTTCTGCTTGTTTGCTTCTCTATATGGCTTGCCAGTGCTTTATCATGATGAATGTTTGTCATGTTTGGGCGCAATTGAGGTAAAATTTTGCACCGCATCGTCATCCTATTTGAATAGCTCATTTAGCACATAACAGACTCTCACAATGATACATGACTCTTTTATCATATTGTCTGAATGAAAAAAAATACAGCTATATCCAACTAGTCAGAGTCATGCACCCTATGACATTCATCAGATACCTTTTTTCATGTCGTCTGCAGTAGCCCAATTTCCATGCTTTCTTTGCTGCATCACTAGACAGTATGAGATTAGGCTCGATTATTGCATAATCTGAACAAAATCAAATTTACAAAAACATTTTTTGTTTTGCACTTTTGCTGTTCTAAAGTAATGCTTGGCTTTCTTTGTCACTATCAAACTGAAACTGAATCTCTTCACTTTTACACTTTATGTTACACAACATTTCCTATTCAGAGTTCTTTAAAGAATCCAGGAAATCATGTTATGTTTTGGGATTTTTTTTCAAACCATCCCTTGAAGTAACATCACAATAGCATCATGTCATTCAGTATTCCAGTTGTTTTTATTGTGCTGTGAAGTGATTGTGTCTCATTATTTGTGCCATAAAAGTGACTGACGTTATCTCTTGTAACCAATTAACACCACTTATTAATAAAAAAATTGTCAATTCGTACTTTTCTGTTTATAATCAGATATAAAACATATACAATATATAACCTTGTCTTACATTTCCATTACTCTTACTTCCCTGAATAACAGAAAGCCACAGAAAAACTTAAAGAAGAAGAGAGGAAAAAGCTGGCAGAAATGCAGGCCGAGTTAGAAAAGCAGAGGCAGTTAGCAGAATCTCATGCTAAGGCCATTGCCAAAGCAGAGCAAGAGGCTGAAGACTTAAAGCTAAAGATGAAAGAAGAGGTCAGCAAAAGACAAGTCTTTGCTGTTGATGCTGAAAAACAGAAGCAAAACATCCAGCAGGAACTTCAAGAACTCAGAAACCTCTCAGACCAGGAGATTAAGGTGAAAAGCCAACAAGTAGAAGAGGTCCTGCAAATCCGAACCAAGATCGAGGAGGAGATCCGCATAATACGACTTCAGCTGGAGACAACCACGAAGCAGAAATCGACGGCTGAAGCTGAACTTCAGCAGCTCAGGGAGAAAGCAGCAGAGGCTGACAGACTTAGGAAGGCTGCCCAGGAAGAAGCAGAGAAGCTAAGGAAACAAGTGAACGAGGAGACGCAGAAAAAGCGAGAGGCAGAGGAAGAGCTAAAGCGAAGGTCAGAGGCAGAAAAGGAAGCGGCAAAGCAGAAACAAAAGGCCATGGAGGAGCTTGAAAAGTTAAAGCAGAAAGCAGAGGAGGCGGAAAGGCGTATGAAGCAGGCTGAACTGGAAAAAGAAAGGCAGATAAAAGTGGTAGAAGAGGTGGCACAAAAAAGTGCTGCCACAGAGTTGCAGAGTAAGCGCCTTTCATTTGCAGAAAAAACAACAAAATTAGAGGAGTCATTGAAACAAGAGCAAGGTACTGTTATCCAACTGCAAGAGGAGGCAGAGCGGTTAAAAAGGCAACAAGCTGAAGCTGATAAAGCAAGAGAAGAAGCTGAAAAGGAACTGGATATATGGAGACAGAAAGCCAACGAAGCTCTCCGTCTAAGGCTCCAGGCTGAGGAGGAGGCCCACAAGAAGAGCGTTGCACAAGAAGAGGCTGAGAAACAGAAAGAGGAAGCGAAGCAAGAGGCAAAGAGGAGAGCCAAAGCTGAGGAGGTTGCACTTAAACAGAAGGAGGTAGCAGAGGAGGCGCTTGAAAAACAGAGAAAAGAAGCTGAAGAAACTGCTCAACAAAAGCTCACAGCAGAACAGGAACTTATCCGCTTGAAATTGGATTTCGATCATGCTGAGCAGCAGAGGACTCTACTAGATGATGAACTACAGCGACTGAAAAATGAAGTGAACACAGCTGTGAAACAGAGGCAAGTACTAGAGGACGAGCTTTCCAAAGTGAGAAAGGAGATGGAAATTCTCATAGAACTTAAAGTCAAAGCTGAAAAAGAGTCCATGTCAAACACTGAAAAGAGCAAACAACTTCTTGAATCTGAGGCAAGCAAAATGAGGGAACTTGCTGAGGAGGCCACTAAACTGAGATTAGTTGCTGAGGAGGCAAAGAAACAAAGGCAGCTGGCAGAAGATGAAGCAGCCCAACAGAGAGCAGAGGCTGCAAAGATTCTCAAAGAAAAGCTGGCTGCCATCGATGAAGCAACTCGTGTGAAAACCGAGGCTGAAATTGCTTTAAAAGAGAAGGAGGCTGAAAATGAGCGTCTGAAAAGAAAAGCCGAGGATGAAGCATATCAAAGGAAGGCCCTAGAAGACAAAGCAGCTCAACATAAGCAAGACATTGAAGAAAAGATCAAAGAGTTAAAGACAACCTCTGATGCTGAATTAGGAAGACAGAAGGAAATAGTTGAAGAAATCTTAAAACAAAAGAAAGTGGTTGAAGAGGAGATTCATATTTTAAAACTTAACTTTAAAAAGGCATCAACCGGAAAGCAAGACCTTGAACTTGAGCTGAAAAAACTAAAGAGCATTGCAGACGAGACCCAGGAAAGTAAAATAAAGGCGGAAGAGGAGGCAGAGAAATTTAGAAATCTTGCACTAGAGGAGGAGAAAAAGAGGAAAGAGGCAGAAGAAAAAGTCAAAAAGATTTCAGCCGCTGAAAAAGAGGCAGCAAAACAGTGCCTGGCTGCTCAACAAGAAGCTGAGCGTCTTAAAAATAAAGCCAAAGAGGTCAAACAACAGAAGGATGATGCTGACAGGGAAGCTGAAAAACAGATCATTTTAGCTAAAGAGGCTGCACAAAGGTGTACTGCTGCTGAGCAGAAAGCTCAGAATGTCCTTGTACAGCAGAAGGAGGACAGCCTTGCTCAAACTAAGCTCAAGGATGAGTACGAGAAGGCTAAGAAATTAGCAGAGGATGCAGCAAAGGCCAAAGAAAGTGCTGAAAAAGAGGCTGCTCTATTTCGGCAAAAAGCAGATGAGGCAGACTGCCAAAAGCAAGCAGCTGAAGCTGAGGCAGCGAAACTGGCCAAAGCTCAGGAAGATGCTGAAAAACTAAGAAAAGAAGCTGAGGCAGAAGCTTCCAAACGTGCTAAAGCAGAAAAGGCTGCATTAAAACAGAAAAAGCAAGCTGAGGCAGAGATGGCCAAGCATAAAGAAATTGCTGAGACAACCTTGAAGCAGAAATCTCTGGTAGAGCAAGAGTTAGAGACAGTAAAACTGCAGCTCGACGAGACAGACAAACAAAAATCTCTCTTGGACGATGAATTAAAAAGACTTAAGGATGAGGTCAGTGATGCTGTCAAACAGAAAGCACAGGTGGAAGATGAGCTCACTAAAATCAAACTTCAAATGGAGGAACTAATCAAATTGAAGGTCAAAATTGAGGCAGAAAATCAGCGACTTATGAAAAAAGATAAGGAAAACACAAAGAAATTGCTTGAAGAAGAGGCTGAGAATATGAAAAAGCTGGCTGAAGAGGCTGAACGGCTCAGTGTTGAAGCACAAGAAGCATCAAGACTAAGACAAGTTGCAGAGACTGAACTCACTGAACAGAGAGAATTAGCTGATAAGATGCTCAAGGAGAAGATGTTGGCCATTCAGGAAGCCTCTAAGCTGAAGGCTGAGGCAGAAAATCTCCAGAAACAAAAAGACAAGGCCCAGGAAGAGGCCCAAAAATTGCTAGAAGCCAAAAAGGAGATGCAACAGCGTTTAGAGCAAGACACTGTGGACTTCCAGAAGTCCTTAGAGGCAGAACGCAAGAAACAGAAAGAAGTAACTGCTGAGGCAGAGAAATTAAAACTAAGGGTAACCGAGCTAAGCAATGCACAATTGAAAGCAGAGGAAGAAGCTAACAAATTCAAGAAACAGGCAGAAGAAATAAGAGCCCGTCTGATTGAGACTGAAAAGCAAACTTCTGAAAAATTCATTGCTGTTGAGAAATTGGAAGTGGAGAGGTTGGCAAGCACCAAAGACGCAGATGATCTGCGTAAAGCAATTGCTGACCTTGAAAGAGAAAAGGAGAAACTGAAAAAAGATGCAGCTGATTTACAAAATAAAGCAAAAGAGGTATTGTCATAATAACACACTCAATTTCTAAATGAACTTAATGAAATTAATAATCAACTATTAAAGTAACACCTAATTTTAGGATCTTTATATTCTACTTCACGTCTATGACTAATGAGAGCTAACATGGATTTGTTTTAAATAAAAACGGGTCCATTAAAATATATCTTATATGTTATAGTATATACATTATTATATACTGTTAACATTGACTGTCAGTAGCATTTCTAAACTTTTTTTCAATTAATGCTGTTTTTCTTTTATTATAGATGGCAAATGCACAGCAAGAGCAAATGCAGCAAGAAAAGACAGCCCTTCAGCAGACATTCCTCACAGAGAAAGAAATCCTGCTGAAAAAGGAGAAAACCATAGAGGCAGAGAAAATGAAGCTGGGGAAACAACTTGAAGATGAAGTGAAAAAAGCCCAAACCCTTAAAGATGAACAGGAAAATAAAAGAAAGCAGATGGAAGAGGAGAAAATGAAACTTCAGGCCATACTGGAGACTGCAGTCAAGAAGCAGAAGGATGCAGAAGATGAAATGCTCAATAAGCAAAAGGAGCTGGACCAGCTAGAGAAGGTAAAACAACAACAAGAAAAACTCATGGTTGAGGAAAACAAGAAATTACGAGAAAAGCTTCAGCAGCTACAGGAAGCACAGAAACCCACATCCCAAACAAAAGAAATTGAGATCCAAACTGACAGCATGCCTGAAAATGAATTAATTACAGCAACAGTGCAGGAAGCAACAAAGAAGGTCTTTAATGGTTCCACAGAAGTTGATGGAGAAAAGGCAAATGAACAGTCACCTCTGGCATTTGATGGAATTCAGGAGAAAGTGCCTGCAAGCAGGCTTAATGAAATTGGTGTGCTAAACAAAAAGGAATTTGACAAACTTAAGAAAGGCAAAACAACTGTGCAAGATCTTGCTAAGCTAGACAAAGTCAAGATGTGCCTGAAAGGCAAGGATTGCATTGGTGGTGTAATAGTAGATCCCAAGCAGAAAATGGGAATCTATCAGGCTTTGAAGGAGAAGAAAATTTCACCAAACACAGCTTTGATTCTTCTTGAAGCTCAGGCTGCATCTGGATATATTATTGATCCCATTAAGAACAGAAGGCTCTCAGTCAATGATGCAGTAAAGGAGTCAGTTGTTGGGCCTGAACTGCACACTGCATTGCTGTCTGCTGAAAGGGCTGCAACTGGTTTCAAAGATCCTTTCACTGGACATAAGATCTCATTATTTGAAGCCATGAAAAAGGGTCTGGTCTCTGAGGAGCAAGCCACTAAACTTCTGGATGTCCAGATTGCCACCGGTGGTATAATTGACCCGGTAAATAGTCATCGTGTATCAGTCCAAACAGCATGTAAACAAGGTCAGATGGATGAAGAGCTTAACAAACTCTTGTCCAATCCTCCTGATGATAGAAAAGGATTTACTGATCCCAACACCCAAGAAAGTCTCAGTTATCATCAACTGCTTGAAAGATGCAAAACGGATCCAGAAACAGGGCTACTATTTCTAGCTATTTCACAAACAGCATTACCTACTGAAAGGACATACACAGATGAAGAGGCTAAAGATGCATTCAGTAAAACAAATATATCCGTGCCATTTGGAAGATTTCAGGGGAAGATAGTGACCATCTGGGAAGTGATAAATTCTGAGTACTTTAGTGAGGATCAAAGGAAAGATCTTATTCGTCAGTATAAATCAGGAAAAATTACTGTAGAGAAAATCATAAGGATTGTAATCACTGTTGTAGAAGACAAGGACAAAAAGAAGGAATTAGCCTTTGATGGTATAAGATCAACTGTCCCTGCATCTGAGCTCCTGGATTCAAAGATCATTAACAAAGATCTATATAATGAGTTGCATAATGGCAAAACTACTATTGAAGAGGTGTCTCAGAAGGATTCTGTCAAAAAAGCATTAAAAGGAACAAGCAGTATTGCTGGAGTGTTTATTGAATCAACTAAGGAGAAAGTACCAATCTATGAAGCCATGAAAAAGAACATTCTTGAAGTAGAACCTGCAATCTACCTTCTAGAAGCCCAAGCTGGAACAGGTTTCATAATTGACCCGGTAAAAAAACTGAAGCTCACAGTTGATGAAGCTGTGAAATCTGGTATTGTTGGCCCAGAGTTGCACGAGAAATTGCGTTCAGCAGAAAGGGCAGTGAGTGGGTACAAGGATCCATATACAGGAAAAACTGCCTCTCTATTTGAGGCGATGCAAAAAGATCTTATCAACAAGGATCAGGGTACAAGGCTGCTGGAGGCCCAAATTGGAACTGGAGGAATCATTGACCCAGTAAAAAGTTACCGGATTCCTCAGGATATTGCTTATAAGCGTGGGTATTTCAGTGAGGAAATGAACAAATGCTTAAATAGCCTATCTGATGATAGTAAAGTGTTCATTGACCCGAACACAAAGGAGAATGTTTCTTATGCACAGCTGCAGAAAAGTTGCATTACTGACAAAGAAACAGGTTTCCCATTGTTTCCACTTTCGGAAAAAGCTGTTAAGGCCACAGAATTAGAACAGCCCAAAGAAGCCTTAAACAAGGCAACATTGGAGCTACAAAGTGGACCCTTTAAAGGCAGAAAAGTCACCATTTGGGAGATTATAACCTCAGAATATCTAACAGAAGAACAAAGGATTGAGGTAATACGTCAGTATAAGTCAGGAACAGTTACAATTGAAAAGATCATTAGCATTGTTATCACATTGGTTGAAGAAAATGAGATAAAAAAGCAGCAGGATACTTTCACTGGTCTCAGAGAACCTGTTAGTGCGATGTCCTTGTTTGAATCCAAAATCATTGACAAAACAACCTATGATCTGCTCCAAAAAGGCCAAAAGAAGCCAAAAGAAATTAGTGAAAATGAATCGGTCAAGAGATATTTGCAAGGGTCCGAGTGCATTGCTGGAGTGCTCAATGAAAATTCTAAAGAGAAGCTTAGTATTTATCAGGCAATGAAAGAGAAATTACTAACACCAAATACAGGCCTTTCCCTGTTGGAAGCACAAGCAGCAAGCGGGTTTATTGTTGATCCAATCAGGAATCTGAGATTCACAGTGGATGATGCTGTAAAAGCTGGACTTGTTGGTCCTGAGCTTCATGAAAAACTTCTGTCTGCAGAGAAGGCTGTAACTGGTTATAAAGATCCATACACTGGTGACAAGATTTCACTTTTCCAGGCCATGCAAAAAGAGCTTCTTCCTAGAGAGCATGCCATACCTCTTCTTGAAGTTCAAGAAGCCACTGGAGGAATAATTGATCCAGTGAATAGTCACCATATCCCCACTGACATAGCTATTCAGCGAGGTTATCTGAGCAAACAAATGGCCAAGTCCTTCAAAGACCCTTCAGATGATATTAAGGGTTTTACTGATCCTAACAAAAATGAGAGTGTCACTTACAAACAACTGATAAAAAGGTGCACAAAAGATTCTGACTTTGGGTTTTTCCTCTTACCACTTTCTAAGGCTGAAGTTCCAAAAGAAGTTGAAAAGTCATATATTTACACTGAAAAACAAGCACAAACAGACTTGGCCAGCACTCAAATAGCTATACCTCTCAAAAGTTTTGCAGGAAAACAAACGAGCTTGTGGGATGTCATGGCATCAGACATGCTTCCAGAAGAGGATAAACAAAGACTTATTGAACAGTACCGGTCAGGAAAAATCACAAAAGAAAGAATGATTATCATCATCATTGAAATCATTGAGCAAAGAGAAGTGATTAAAACTGAACAGACTATGCTATGTGATATAATTCGACGTAGAGTTACAATCGAAGAGCTATATAGCTGTCGTATAATTGACCTTGAAACTTACAATCTGTTGAAACAAGGCAAGAAAACCATCCGAGAGGTCATGGAAATGGCAACAGTTAAGAAATACCTCTTTGGCACAGGCAGCATTGCTGGGGTCCTCTCCAACAACTCTACTAAAATAAGTATTCACCAGGCCATGAAAAGAGGCATAATCAAGCCTGATATGGCCATTGATTTGTTAGAGGCACAAGCAGCTACAGGATTCATTACTGACCCAGTAAAATGTGAGTTGCTAACAGTTGATGAGGCTGTCCGCAAGGGTCTTGTTGGCCCGGAACTCCATGACAAACTTCTGTCTGCAGAGAGGGCAGTCATGGGGTACAAAGACCCATACAGTGGGAAAACAATTTCCCTATATCAGGCTATGAAAAAGGGATTAGTTCCTGAGGAGTATGCATTAAAGATCCTAGAAGCTCAGATTGCAACTGGTGGCATAATAGATCATGAGTACAATTTCCACCTACCAGATGATGTTGCAATGCAGCGAGGATATATCAACAAAGAAACCATCGAGAGACTATCTAGTGGAGATGTCAAAGGGTTTACTGATCCAACCACAGATGAAAAATCATCTTATGCAAACCTCCTCAAGAGATGCAAAGTTGACAAAGAAAGTGGCATGCATTTGCTGTCTCTTGCAGACAAGAAACTGCTAGTAAGGGGTCTGCGAAAGCAAATCACCTTGGACGAATTACTCTCCTCTGAAATTATTGATCAGAAGACCTACACAGAGCTCATAGAAGGCCTCATTTCAGTGGATGATATCAGCAAAGACTTGAAGAAATACCTAGAGGGCACAAGTTGTATTGCAGGTGTGTATGTAGAGGCTAGTAAAGAGCGACTATCAATCTACCAAGCCATGAAAAAGAACATGATCAGGCCAGGCACTGCCTTTGAACTGTTAGAGGCTCAAGCAGCGACCGGCTATGTGATCGATCCAATCAAAAATCTAAAACTGACAGTCAATGAGGCTGTAAAATTGGGTGTGGTTGGCCCAGAATTTAAAGATAAGCTTCTCTCTGCTGAACGTGCTGTGACTGGATACAATGATCCATACTCTGGTAAGGTCATTTCTTTATTTCAGGCCATGAAGAAAGGCCTGATCCTTAAAGATCATGGTATTCGTCTTTTGGAGTCTCAAATTGCAACAGGAGGAATCATTGATCCTGAGGAGAGTCACCGCCTTCCAGTGGAAATGGCATATAAGCGTGGCCTTTTTGACGAGGAGATGAACAGTATTCTTACTGACCCTTCTGATGATACTAAAGGCTTCTTTGATCCAAATACAGAGGAGAATCTGACTTACCTTCAGTTGATGGAGCGATGCATGACTGACCCTGAAACTGGACTTGCTCTCTTAATGCTGAAGGAGAAGAAGCGGGAAAGAAAGACATCTTCTAAGTCATCAGTACGCAAACGCAGAGTGGTGATTGTAGACCCAGAAACAGGAAAAGAAATGTCTGTTTATGAGGCATACCGCAAAGGTCTGATTGATCATCAGACCTACATGGAGCTTGCAGAACAAGAATGTGAATGGGAAGAAATTACCACTTCTTCAGCAGATGGTGTGAAGTCTATGATAATTGACAGAAGGTCTGGACGTCAGTATGACATTGATGATGCCATCACCAGAGGACTCATAGACCAGTCTGCTTTGGACCAGTATCGTGCCGGTACCCTGTCCATCACGGAATTTGCAGACATGTTGTCTGGAAATATGAGTGGTTCTAGATCACGTTCATCTTCCTTTGGATCCACCTCATCATATCCCATGAGCCCAGTTCCATCTATCAAAACCCCAGCAACAACATGGACTGACCCAACAGAGGAAACGGGTCCAGTTGCTGGGATTCTAGACACAGATACTCTAGAAAAGGTGTCAGTCACAGAGGCCATGCATCGAAATCTTGTTGACAACATTACTGGTCAAAGACTGCTTGAGGCACAAGCTTGCACAGGCGGTATCATTGACCCGAATACTGGAGAGAAGTTCACTGTTGCAGATGCAATGAACAAAGGGTTGGTAGACAAGATAATGGTAGATCGCATCAACTTAGCTCAAAAGGCTTTCCAAGGATTTGAAGATCCAAGAACCAAAACGAAAATGTCAGCCGCTCAGGCCTTAAAGAAGGGTTGGCTATATTATGAAGCTGGCCAGCGTTTTCTTGAAGTCCAGTATCTGACAGGAGGATTAATTGAACCCGATGTTGCAGGCAGAGTATCACTGGATGAGGCCGTAAAGAAGGGTACGCTTGATGCACGCACTGCTCAGAAACTGCGAGATGTAAGTGGCTACTCCAAATATCTCACTTGTCCCAAAACAAAGCTGAAGATATCTTATAAAGATGCCATGGAAAGAAGCATGATTGAGGAGGGCTCTGGTTTACGTTTACTGGAGGCATCATCTCAGTCTACTAAAGGTCTTTATAGCCCATACAATGTCAGTGGATCTGGATCAGCATCAGGATCCCGGTCTGGCTCCAGAACCGGATCAAGGTCTGGCTCTAGACGAGGGAGCTTTGATGCTACAGGATCTGGTTTCACCATGAGTTTCTCCTCAACTTCCTATGGCTCTCCAAGCTATGGACGACGATACAGTTCAGGAGTGCACAGTGAGCTGAATATGGACAAACTAAAGCAAGCGCTAACAACAGTAATACTTAGCAGACACTGTTGCTCTGAAGACAAGAGAATGTTGCCATTATCACAAACACAGTGCTCATTAATTGCTTAGTTCATTTAAAACCGTTCATTCTGCTCTGCATGTGGTTACTAAGGGGCTGGGGAACTATTTCTATATCCTGCTGGCTTTTTTCATATTAGATTTTCATTTATTTTTAATATTTAATATTTTTGATAGTTATTCCATATTATAATTTTTTAAATTTTGCTTTCTGTTTTTTCTTGAAAGAACTAGAAAATCCAATGGATTAATATTTACTTAATATTAATATTACATTTATCAGTGTTAGTGTCTCTGCTTTTGTATATTTCCTTTTTCATTGAGTCCACTGGATGTTAAAACTAAATTAAAATTTTCTTTGGTATGTACATTTATGTCTCACAAAACATTATATATATATAACGTGCATTTTGTTGTCCTCGAATCATGTTAAACAGAAGAGCTGGTATCCATATACAGAGCAGAATAAGAGGAATGTTATTAAAAGAGCAAACAGGAAACCAACAAAAACAATGCTTTGGAAACACTAACAGAATTACAATTTTTTTAATGATTCTCTTCAACCAAGTTTATCGAGATTGTTTGGAAAGTATATGGAATGGAAAAACAATTAGTCCATGGATCTGTGAAGTCTTTCAAAACATAGTGGCTGTCCTGTCACTGATCCAACAACAACTTCTAACAGCAGCAGACATCAGAAATAACAAATTGCAGAAGATGGCACTGAAACCTGAAAGGTCAGAAGATGCAATTCCTATCCATACCAAGTCTTCATCTATTACTTTCACATCTCCCAGTTCAAATAGGAATTCAGTTATGCTTTGACCTCGCCAGATGTCTGCATATATTATAAAGTAAGTAAAATATAAATTTTCATTAACATATCAGATGTTTGTTTGGTTGCATACTGTAACTAATATTGATATTGTCAGTTATACTCCTATACCCTCCAACACTGCAATGTGTCTGTTTAATTATGAAATTACATAACCTCTGGTACATATAGCAAAGCAACTCTTCGACTGTTAAATAATTTCACTTGGTAAATACATTATGTCTTTTTTGTTGTTCTTGTAGTGTTTTCCACTGCCTATTGAAGCCATTCTTTGGATTAGACTGCTCCAATCAAAAGAACCACGCAAAGATGATGCTTGACCAACATACATGCTCTGCTACCTTTAATTTGTAATAATAATAAAATAATAATAACAATAATAATATAGTGTTATTATTATTATTATTATTATTATTATTATTATTATTATTATTATTATTATTATTATTATGTTTTTTATGAGGCTATATCTATAGACTCATATGTGGGTCTAATCTATGTTTTAACACTAAGGGTGCTTGAACTTGGTAAATTATATTTGTATTTCCATTTGCTAAGTTGTAAAATATTCACTAGCAAAATGGGGGAAAGAAAGACTGAAAAAAATGAACTTTCACCTCTACAACCCTGCTAATTCTGTATTATATGGCACAAGCTAGAAAATATTAAAACCCTAAATAATGCTCTGTCAAAATGGTAACTTTCCTAACATTCACAGAATATTTTAAATGTATATTTTTGCTGTTTAGCATTTGTTTTGCTTTTCTGTCCTGTGATTACATTTGCCATTATGAATGCTATCATTGCTCCATACAAAAACAGATACACTAGAATTAAACCACATTAATATCAGCTTTGCACAGTTTTCCTTTGCTAACATTAAACTTGTGAGGAAAATTTTTTTGAAGTGATGTAAGGATTTAGTTGAACTAAGCATGGCATGTTTTGGGGCAGGTTTAAGAAGTGTTTATAGAATGGAATTGTATTCTAATGTAAATAAACTATATCAACTGTATTCAAACTGTATCATTTCACTGTTTGAGAGCTACGAACATTTTTAACACATTACATTGTTTTTATTTTATTATTCTGCAGCTTGTATTTGAATTAATAAAAAACAACAGGCTACATTATTGATATAAATTTGTGTGTTCAACGGTAAAACGAAGGAAAATGTGATTAGACAAATTTACGTTAGCTACTTTTTTATTATGCTACTTAAATATTGTTACGTCCAGCCATGAAAACTACATCACCTTTTCCAATAAACTGCACATGGGTGAAGTGATCCAGTATTGAGTCTTTTGAATAGATGACGTCTGTAAAAATACATATATTATGGTTTTTTGAGAAAAAAATAGACAGTAGAACAGAATAATAGAATTTTTTTCTGTATTTTTAGGTTAGTTTCTGAGTCGTGAACTGTTGGGCAGCTAAGCGTCACTCACTCCTCACACTTCTTCCGATTGCTAATACTAGCGTCTGTTTGAGATGTTAAAGTTAGATTAAAGAAAATTAGATTAAATGTTTATTTCTAAATCTCTGAAAATGGTGCTTGTAGAACAGAGGTATACTGTCTTATCCAGAAATGGCTGGTGTGGGTTCAGTTTTTCATTCCAACCAAGCAGAAGTCACACCTGAATGATCAAAACAAAGATCATCTGATTAAGCAGTTGGAACCTGATGTGGCTCCTGATTCCAGATTGGAATGGAAACCTGGATCCACGCTGTCCCTTTGCAAATAAGATCAGACACTTCTGACAATAAACTGTCAATGCCAGATGTTTTTACGTTGCTTTTTAATAACACCCAAGTGATTGCTCTTACCAGTATGACTCCCAGAAGTAAAAATAACTCTCCACAATCATTATTTTTACTTCTGGGAGTCATACTGGTAAGAGCAATATGACTCTCAGAAATAAAAATAATGATTGTGGAGAGTTATTTTTTCCACTAGTTTACATTACAATGTGTTTTGTGGAGGTTGACCAAAAATGATGCTGTCTAGGGCTAATTTCCATTTCCATCAATTAGCAGACACCCTTATCCAGAGAGACTTTTTTTTTATCTAATTTTTTTATACAACCGAGCAATTAAGGGTTAAGTGCCTTGCTCATCAGTGGTAGCCTGGTGGACATGGGAATCAAACTCACAACCTTCGAACAGGTTGTCCAGTACCTTAACCACTATGCTACCACTTCCCTGTTAATGGGCTAATGCATGCATATCCTGTATATCAGATTGATGATACATTTCCATGCAGACATTTTTTATTAACACAGGCTGATTATGTAGGCTTTGTCACACAATAAAATCACAAAAACTCTATAACAAAAGGAATCCTAGTATGGCAGGTTTGTTGCTAACATGACTGGAAGAGTGGAACAGTTGAAAGGCTTAGAGAAATTACAGAGATTAAAATAAAAAAATGTAATTAAATCCTAGATGTTTTTGAGAAACATTGTGAAGTATTTTGAAAGCTGATTGAAATGTAAAACTTTACACATTAGCATTGTAGGTTTTGTTGTTATTTTTATTTTTTTAAATTGTGAGAGTCAATTATTGTTAATACTCTGACAATACAGCTACTGTACTAACTGACAACGGAAGAGACAACACCTTCTTCTTCAATTATTCTTTTACAAGCACTTTATCCTGGTAAGCATCATGTTGGATCCGGAGTCTGTCCTGAGGGAACACTGCTCACATGGGCACATAAACTCTGGATGACCCCTTCATTCCAGTTGAATTCAACTTTAAGCTCAGATTACTATCTGTATTAGGGGTGTAACACAATGCCACTAGTGCTCCAAATATGCAGATGTTGCAGATACAGTGTGTGGTTTCTGTAGGCTACATAGAGCTGCATATATAGTTCCCAAACTTGTTCTCCACCCTGTGCTCATGAGTTTCCTCCAGGTTCTCTAAATTCCTCTGAGCTACTCTAAATTGCACTTAGGTGTGAATGAGTGTATGTTTATGAGGCTTGCCAATGATTTGGCCTGCCATTTAAGGTGTATTCCCACTGTGCCTAGGATCAGTTCTGGATCTTCCTCAACATAAAACAACATAAAGCAGGATAAAGCAGTTACCATTGATGGCTGAACAAATTTTTAATTTGTCTCTTTTTAATATAAAGGGTAAATATCTGACTTGAAGGCTTGGTTCGGCATGTTTTAACAGGTATAACATACAGTCATGTGAAAAAAATTAGGACACCGTATGGAAGCCTTCATTTTGACAATATTTGAAAAAATCAAGTATTATAACAACAAATAAATCCAAAAAAAGGTCTTTTTTGATCTGTAAAATGTAATTTGAAAAAAAATCTAATTTCTTGTGAGGAAAAGTCAGGACACCACCACATTTATTTGTACTTCTTCTTCTTCTTCTTTCGGCTTTTCCCTTCAGGGGTCGCCACAGCGAATCATCTCTCTCCACCTATCCCTATCTTCTGCATCCTCAACACTTGCACCCACTAGCTTCAAATCCTCATTCATTACATCCATATACCTCCTCTTTGGCCTTCCTCTTTGCCTCCTGCCTGGCAGCTCCATGTCCAACATTCTCCTACCAATATACTCACTCTCCCTCATTTATTTGTACTTAAATTGGCTTAAATTACCTACAGGTGACATCAGGTGCACATTTTTAGAACATTGTTACAGAGCATTTTGAAGAAGGCTTGTCTTATTTAAACCTCATATATTTAGTTTGGTTTGCTCTTAATTGTTGAAGTGAGAGGTTTCACCATAGTGAGATCCAAAGAGCTCTCTGAAACATTCAGAAAGAAGATTGTTGATGCTTATGAGTCTGGTAAGGGATATAAAAAGATCTCAGCAGAATTTGTAATCAGCCTTTTGGAAAATCATTTACTAGTTGAGAACATTTAAAAAAACTGCCAGCATGGCCAGGTCAGGAAGCAAGATGCTTAAATATGTTTTAACAAACCCTGAAATATCATCACTGGTCCTACAGCAAGCTCTTGCTACAGTTAATGTCAAAGTGCATGGATCTACAATTCTGGAATAATGTGCTTTAGCCAAATGAGTCTAAAATTGAATTATTTGGACAATACAACAGAGGGCATGTTTGGTATAAACCAAATACAGCATTTTAGCAAAGGAACCTCATACCAACTGCGAAACATGGAGGTGGAAGTGTTATGGTTTGGGGACACTTTTCTACGGCAGGACCTGGCCAGCTCATTATCATAGAATCCACTATGAATTCAACATTGTATTAGAAGGTGTTTG
The DNA here is from genome assembly GCF_030014155.1 of Tachysurus vachellii. Lineage (NCBI taxonomy): Eukaryota > Metazoa > Chordata > Actinopteri > Siluriformes > Bagridae > Tachysurus > Tachysurus vachellii. Next base: position 12,284,080 of record NC_083480.1, read on the forward strand.
AGGAACAGGTGAATCCATCTGTAAAAAAAAAAATTGAAGCTGAAGTGGAACTGGACCTTGCAACATGACAAAAATATACCAGTAAATCCACCAAGGACTGGCTGAAAGGTAAAAAACTAAGAATTGTGAAATGACCAAGTCAAAGCCCAGATCTAAATACTATTGTGATCCTGTGGGGTGATTAGAAACGGACTGTGGGGAAACTTCATTCCAGTTGATGTCAGAAACTGGTAGATGGCTACAAGTAACGTCTCATTGAGGTTATTTCAGCCAAAGGGGCCTAACTTTTTCCAGGAATTCTTCCTGTAGATGAACTATAATGAAGTTAAAATCACATTTCTGTGACAGTGTTGTAACAGATGTGCCAAATTGCCTCCTGGTTGTACCAGATAACATACTTTCGCTGATACTCTGTGTGAGCTCACACACTGACACAACCTGAGGTCAGGTCTAGTGTATGAATAATATTACACAACCACCTGTTTTTGTTTACTGCCTCTACATGCCTGAGCAGGTGGGTTTAAAATATGCATACCTGTATGAATGATTAACAGTGATGTAATAGTGTTGTAATAGTGTCTTAAGGATATACAGGAAACACATGTATAAAAATCTAAACTGTCAAAAGAAAAATGATTATATATATTAGTGGTTAGCACGTTCGATTCCCGCCTCCGCCTTGTGTGTGTAGAGTTTGTATGTTCTCCCCGTGCCTTGGGGGTTTCCTCCGGGTACTCCGGTTTCCTCCCCCGGTCCAAAGACATGCACGGTAGGTTGATTGGCATCTCTGAAAAATTGTCCCTAGTGTGTGATTGCGTGAGTGAATGAGAGTGTGTGTGTGCCCTGCGATGGGTTGGCACTCCGTCCAGGGTGTATCCTGCCTTGATGCCCGATGACGCCTGAGATAGGCACAGGCTCCCCGTGACCCGAGGTAGTTCGGATAAGCGGTAGAAGATGAATGAATGAATGAATGAATGAATATATAAATAAATATATATATATATATATATATATATATATATATATATATATATATATATACATACATATATATGTATAAAAGAAAACTATCAGTTTGTAGTGTCAAAAACAGCACTGTCAATCTGCCATTGGCTTAATTATCTCACATTTATTGTTATAATTACTCTCAAATACAATAACATTTAGTTAGAATAAATATAAAAATGTAAATGTATTAGCAATGACATTTGGCTCATGGTCAAATATAAGTGGGAAAAATTCATTTGAATTTGTGTTGAAAAACACAAGGAGAATTCTACAGAATTCTTCCTGTAGATGACCTATAATGACGTTAAAATCACATTTCTGTGACAGTGTTGTAACAGATGTGCCAAATTGCCTCCAATTTGTACCAGATAACATACTTTCGCTGATACTCTGTGTGAGCTCACACACTGACACAACCTGAGGTCAGGTCTAGTGTATGAATAATATTACACAACCATCTGCTTTTGTTTATTGCCTCTACATGCCTGAGCAGGTGGGTTTAAAATATGCATACCTGTATGAATGATTAACAGTGATGTAATAGTGTTGTAATAGTGTCTTAAGGATATATAGGAAAAAGAAAAATGATTTCAATGGTATTGTTTAAACACAAACAATCTCACACATTTAAGGCAACAGGAACAGAACAGAAGACCATCTGATTAACCAGGAAATTATAGTGAAATCTCAACTACAGAGCTCTTAATGTTGTATATAAAAAGCCTTTTGTATTTGGAAAGGAACTATATAGCTGGTTCTCATATTACATTTAATATTATATTGTGTGATTTGGCCATGCACTATGTTGTGACCATACAACGTTGTGGCCATACAAATTGTGCAACCTGAGTCTTAATACACTATATGGGCAAAAGCACTCTATTATATAGAGTGTCTTTGTATGCTATAAAAATATACAAAATGAACAGTTCAGCTTCACAGTTTTGCTTCACTAATACTTATGGGCCAAATGTGTTACAGCATGACAATGACTTTTTGGACAAACCGTATTCTTTAAAGACACGGTTTGCCGCTGACTGTGCCCCAGGCCTTCTCACTGAACAACAGTGCCTGACTTCACTAATACGTTTGGTACTAAACAGGCAAACTTCCACAGCAATGTTTTATAATCTAGTAGAAAGACTTCCCAAAAGAGTGGCGGTTATTATAACAGCAAATGAATTGGGGCATGGAAGCCTTTATTATCGCTACATACTGTATACATTAGACCGCAGTGGAATACTTTTCTTCGCATATCCAAACTTAGGAGGTTGGGGTCAGAGCACAGGGGTAGCTATGATACAGTGCTCTCGAAGAAAGGAGGGTTAACAGCCTTGCTCAACATTGCCTTAACCACTTGAGCCACCACTGCACAAAAATAAGAAATGGTGTCCAGTTAAAATTTGAAAGGAGCAGGTTCAGAAATCTATCCTCCTAAGGTCATGCACATTAATGGCATATCCATTTCAAAACTCTACTAGGTATAGTTTGCCTTTATTCATAATTCCAAGGATAGTGTAATATCAATCATCCCCATGCTTAGACTCCTGTAGCCCAATAGATGGCATAAGTAGAGTATTCTGCAAACAAAAATGAGATCTTCTTAACATGTGGCCATAAATAATCACCATATCAACTCAATAGCCTTTTAGTAAGTGAAAAAGTAAAATTGTTTAATTGTAGCTCATTGATGGAATCATAGTGTTCATGAAGTCCCCAGGAAACTAACTAAAAAAACTTAAAATAAAATGAAATCCAAATGTGCTTTGGATCCTTTTTTCTAGATGGAATGAAATGATTCTGCCTTATGACTGATTCCAAAATCAAAACAGATCCCCCTGATTACTTATCTCATTAGTGCTGAGAAAAAAATGTAAAGTTTGCCTGGTATCTATTAAAAATATAACAATCTAGCTATCCACTTTAGTATAGCTTATGCATGTGAAGCGACGTGAACTGCCAAGTAGGCAAACAGGTTCGTATTAGATGATTACCAAGATAATTAGTTGTTGGAAAACACTATAACAAGTTTATAAGCTTATTCCTGTTTGCAAACAAATGAACTCTTATGTTTCCTTCTTATTATTTTAACTGAAGGAGAAGATCTGAAGAACTCTTCCCACGAATCGATGAGACAGTACATGAATGACACTGCCATAAAGTTCAATAGAGATATGAAGACTTGATATGGTAGCTTTGTAGTTTCTGCACACAGATCCTTGTTTGTGCTCACTTGGCAGTTAACATTAGTTTTGTTTACACTCTCTAATGTTTGCAGTAGGCCTAGGTACAGTATAATGGCTGCTTGTTTAAACTTTGTAGAGGTGTGATCAGTGTGTCAGCAGTGTCTATGTTACTGCATCGGGCTCACTCAGACATTCTTTAGCAAAGATCCTGATGGCACTTCTGGTACACTCATTAGCTTTTGTGCTGACTTCCCTGAACTTTGTCAGGAACTTCTTTTGTTTCCCATTGTTGTTGCAGTTTCCGCTGCACATTACTAAATATACTCAAAGCAACAGCCCAGACATTTTCCTTTACTGGGCTTTGGCTTATTCCTTTAACTTGCTGGCCTTTTGGATATTTTTGTTTTAACAGGCACAGACTCACTAAGACTTTGAAAAGGAACACGGTAACACTGAAAGTTTTAGATTGACAAAACACATACGAAGTTGAATTTTTAGTTGAACAAAAGCTCACAGCACTGTCTATACACAATAGTGTTTAGTGTCTGCAGCAGATGACGGAAGCACTGTAATGGTGTTATGGTGTTATTCTGGACCAACCAGTTATCCTCCTCTCCATGACTCATCTTGAGATAATGCAACTGCACATTTTGTTTTCAATCTGCCCAGGTCCTTCACCCCACTGCTGTGTTTCCTCCACTGACTTATAGCTGCCCAGAACTGATATTAAAGACAGATGCTCACCTACAAATCCAAAAATTTACTGGCATCTACCACACAGTTTTAACATTCTAAGATCTTGACTGATTTAAAATGTAAAATAATTAAGGTTTTGGTGGTAATAACTGTAGCTAGTTTTGTGGGACATTTGATCAAATGTTTTTTAGATTTACTAAAAAGTAAAAAATAGGAAACCCATATCTTGCAGCACGGGTGCTAATTACAGTGCATTAATTCATTAACAACGAAAGCCTGCAAAAGCAAAAGATCAGTTGAGCAGCCTGACCCAGGGGTATTATACAGCAATGTTCACTTTTGCAACTAATCTCCCACATAACTAGGCTACTACACAGTGGAGAGAGAGGAATGGGAAAACCTTTAACCCTGGGCTCATTGCACAATCCCTATTGCATTCTTAAGTTCTGCTCCTCTGTTTGCAGATCACAACTCTGAAAATTGTGGATATTTTGAAATCTGGAAACATCTAGTCAGTGTCTGCAAGAACTCCAAAAGATGAATGCCAATGTAAGAATATTTGCAAAGATAGATAGATAGATAGATAGATAGATAGATAGATAGATAGATAGATAGATAGATAGATAGATAGATAGATAGATAGACGAGTGGCAGCCTGCCCAGTAGCTCTGCAAAGTCCATTCTATCAAGCTGAAGAAAGATTTAAAACTGTATGAGAGAGAGAGAGAGAGCACCCAGATTGGTGGCTTCTAGAGAGGTTTTACTTTATTTATAATACATCCTCTAATAAACTCGTGTTGTGAACACATCTGGTGTTATGTATGCAATAATACATTCTCGATAAATGAATACATACATTTAAAGACATTTTGCTAAAAAGTGTTCATTTCCCCAAAATGATTATTATTATTAAATGAATATAAAGTTTAAGGTATAATGTATAAAGGCAGTTTTGTCTAATAAAATATTTAAATAGTCAGTCAGTACACATAGAAAACAAGATGCGGATGGAAATGATCGAGAGTGATACGTTATTCAGGCTATTCAACTGAGTTATTTAACTGGAAAAATGCGTGCAAAACAGGTGTGTCTATTCTCATTTGCACGATGACAGATGATGCAGATCTTTCCAAGAAGTTGGTAACTAGAAAATCATTGTTTGTAGCATTTCTGCTTATGCATTGCCCTTTGTCATCATGTCATCTTTTCCTTTCCTGCCCTGCACTTGTTCATACCTGTTCGTCCTGCTCAAACCTGCCCCCAATAATCAGGTCCATGTTATATAAACAAACCACACCATTTCAGGTCCATTGCTCAAGTAATGTGGACAAAGACACTCCTGATTTTCAATCCTGAAACTATGGGAATGACAAGGCCAGGTCTTTTTCCCCACAGTACATGGAAGGTTTGAGCTCAAATGATTATAGAAAAGAATATTAGATAAATTGCATTTAGCATTCATTTCCTGATATTTACTTCTAAATGTTTTAAACAACTTAGAAAAGGGTATATTTGTTGGCAGACTAATTTCTAAGTATGCATTTTTTTGTTTGTGATGCTTTATTTTGTAAGCTTCTCCCTTCATTCTCTGGAATGAAGGAGATAAAATACACAGCCAATTGGTTTAAGGTCTGGTTATGCCAGCTACAATCATGTATTACATCATAATTCAAGATTATTGAGCTTGGTACAGAAGCAGCCATGTTATCACAATCAATGATACTACCTCCACCATGTTTAACTGATTAGCTTATATGTTGTGATCATAAGCAGATCTTTTTTTCTCCATACTTTGGCCTTTCCATTACTTTGGTAGAGGTTAATCTTATTAGCAGAATTAGGTTTTAGCTTTTTAGCTTTTCTGGCCCTTCTTTGTGTTACTTTATGAATTTTAATCTGGCATGCTGATCCTTACTTCAGGTTTGCATCTTGTTGTATTGCCTTTCATTCTGCTCTAAACGTCCTCCTCAAACAGTGGATTGTGGAAAACCCCTGGGCTTTGTGTGCTGGCATGTTACAATATTTGTGATCACTTGAAAAAATGTGTCAAACAAAAAGTTGTTTAACAGGAAAAAGAAATCACACACACACACACACACACACACACACACACACACACACACACACACACACACACACACACACACACACATATATAGTCAAATAGTAACCACATCTTTCTCGAATCAAGTAAACATGGCATGAAAATGGTGTACACGTTAAGACAAAAAGATTCTTGCCATTAATGTGCAAGACTGTGATTGTAATTTGCATTTTACATTAAGGCAGACACTCCTGTCTCCTGGCACCAGTAAATCACTGTATATTACATCATTAAAAACAATAATAATTTTGAACTAAAACCTGTGTCATAAGTTTCGAGGGTGTCATTACTGTACATGGGCTTGGATGTTCTTTAACCTTGTCATGTTGAAACAGTTTCAGTGAAGGAAAATTGTAATGCTATAACAAAGTCATTCTTTATGGAAGCCCAGAATATGGGTGTGATGGTCAGGTGTTGAAAAACATTTAAATTTAAGATATATGTCGACATACAAAAGTGTTTTGAAATCTCTAGCAATGAATACATCAATACTGCATTACTAGGTTTCAGTTTAAAGGAATTAGCTTTCATTACTGGTTATTGCACTTAACAAAGGAAAATACACTTTTGTAGGATTTTACATTTACAAATTTCCAATAAGAACAAATCAAGGAAATAGACAGGGAAAAGTGCAGCTGGCAAAATTGTGTTTTCCAAAGCTACGGGCTGTGGACAGTAATTGTATACCTACACTCAAAAAAAGGTAAAATCTTTTTTTTTTCTTTGAATAACTGGCACAGATCTGATTCGCATACCTTTACAAATGAGTTTAGACAAGTTGCTTGTTTATGCTTGACAGGTGCTTAACAATGGAGGTGTCACATGACAAAGAGGCTGTAACATTGCAATAACAATAGTAAAAAATTTCCACTGTCCCTGGAACATGCTCACTGCATTTGTACTTGTAATTGTACTATATGAGGTTTTTAACTGCCAAATAGAAAACCATGTACTTCTCTAGTCAGTCACATATGTAAGAGCCTCCTGGGCAAACAATTTTTACCTCTCTACAATATATCTGTTTTTTATATATACGTTTTTTTTGTTTGTTTGTTTTTGTTTATTAAAAAATAAACACTTTTAAAAAACTGCAAATTCCAAATTCCTGAAGCCCCAGTAGTTCATATGAGAGATGAACCATTACGGTGTAGTGTGACATCACAACTAACTTTGATGTGGAACATAGGCACCCACCAAAACAGGAGGGAATGTTTTATTTTTTGTCCAATTTTGGTAAAGAGGTAACATCACTGTGAATGAAATTGCTAAACATTTAACAGTTTGAATTGAAAATCCAGAATGCCCATCTATTGGATGAGTTATATAAATTAATTTACTATAACAACATAAGGCTTCCCACTGTGGTAAATCATTTATAAGACAAAAAATAAAAATTGAACTCTGCAAAAAACTATTTACATCTGCCATATAGTTTGATATCTATTTGCAGAGGGTGGATAAAAAACTATGACCTCGTTGAAACCGTTTGAACAGATAAGATAAGGATACACACAGTGCAAACACATTTTACAGCCTACCTAGCAACATTCCACTCGGCTATTGAGTTCAGATGAAAAACCAGAAAGATTCGGGTTCAATTTACTGTCATTTATTTAGCTATTTCCTAAGTAAAGGAAAATATCTGCAAAATTTATGACTTAAATATACACATACACATATATTTTGAGCAAAATTTCTCAGGCTGGTGGGAAGAAACTGTCGTATTCCTAGAAATCACACACAGCCACAGGAACATGACTCCAAAATAAATTAACTCCAAAATAAATTAAATTACATTTTGTATGTATGGCACTTGGACAGAAAACTATTTTTTTTATATCTCTCAGTCTCTGGTAATCAAGTTTTTTTTGTGCGTAATTATTTATGTATCATGCTTAATACTGTATGTCCAAAAAGCTATTACAAGGTGTTAGCAATTACAGTATTAATTGAAAACCACACCTGTCCTAATAACTGTCTGCATGAATAAATCACACCTGTCTGCCACATCAGCCTTATCTGCCTTATCCACAACCTGTCTGTTGACACTAGCAATTAAAAAAAAAAATGTTTTTACTGAATTTCTTACTTATCATTCAAAAGCAAGGTGTATATTAGATCTGCATATTTGTACAAATAAATGTGCAAAGTATTTCATTTAAAAATTATTCTTTTATGTGAATTACTCATAAGAACGGGACCTTCTGCTGTCTTAAAATCTGCAGACACAGTGGTTTATTGTAGCACCTAAAAAAACTTTTTACATTTATTTCTCAAACTGAGCTTCAGTTTGATTTGATCTAGACAAATCTACCCAAATCAGGAAACTGGAATACAGAAACCTGTAGGAGTTGACCATCAGAGAGAATAAAAAAAGGATAATAAGAATTTCCACAATCTATATCTCTCAGTCTCTGGTAATTTGTTATAATTCCTGGTTTGCCAGAATTACGTATGTCTGGGCATTTCACTTGCCTAAGACTTGTTATCTATCAAGTTTTTTCTTCATACGTATTTCTGTATCATGCTTAATCTATCCAAAAGGTTATTACAAGGTGTTAGTAATAACAGTATTAATTGAAAGCCCCACCTGTCCTGATAACTGTCTGTTATTATCCCTACTAAATGACACTAGTGACACTATTTGTGCATAATTGTACTAATAAATGTGCACAGTATTTCATTTAAAATGATTCTTAAATTGTGTAGAAAAGGGTTAAATTAATGTATGGATATACTTCATATATTTAATTCCAATCGGATTTGTCAAATGCAGCATTGTGTTTATGTAGATGAATTTCATTAGAATGACTACAGGTTCTAGTCTGAAGACTAGATAAGAAGTTCCATGGAATTTTGATGTTCTGGGCCACTATTAATCCACACACAGGCAAGGACCTGTCTTGCTTATCTGGTAGTTATTCTTTTAGACTGTTTACATAAAGTGTCAGAATCAAAACCAATACAAACACTAAGAAATATGTCCAGACAACTACAGGAATTTCTGTTGAAATGTCAGTTACCAGACCTGCAAGATGCACTTTTTTTGCAATCCCTGGGAGTGTGGGAGTACATCTGCTACTAATACTGCTAATAATACTAATAATAATATACTTCATGCTAGGTGTACCTTTAAAACCACTAAACTTATTGTAACAAAACATATATGGTGATTTATAATATGCTTTAACTCCCCCTCCACCCATTCTGCTTAGCTGGTGTTCACATAACCAGGGTCTGTAATAACGATATTTTTCTTTATTTAAATTAAAACGTATTTATAGAAGCAGCCAAATGTTACCTCGCAATTCATGGTTTCAAATATGCAACATTTCTGCTTCTTTGTACGTAGACCAGGTTCATGTCACTGTGAACTCAAAATTTGATCTTACTGTCTGCATCAGCCGATCAGAATCGCAGCTGATAGATCTTGTTGTCAGCTGCCTTGAGACTGGCATGGACTGTATAAAATAGTATCTGCCTGTGTGAGAGAAGAGTTCAATCCTGCACTTTCTGAGGTGTATATGATTATGTGACAGGACTTTAATTATGTACCTGAATCTATATTCATTTCAAGTGATGAATTTTTCCTCTAGGAATGTGTACAAGAGCACTTTACTTACTTTAAAAACTATAGGAAATTTATTTACATTGAAATTTCTTTATCCATTAATTAGGTCTTCTTACCAGACACTCTGTCCAAGAAGTAGTATTTGTCTGTGTCCAAGAATAGTACCAGTATTTGTCTGGTAAAGTCTATGCATGAATTTATCATTCAAGCATAGATTTTACCAGACAAATACTGGTTTTACACATCTGTACTGATCATCAGTGACATTTAAACCACTAGCAGGTGAAGTGAATAACACTGATTATTGTCCATGGGGAGCGAAGGCTATACTGCCCTCTCTGATCCCACAAAAGACTACTGTAACACACGTTACTGAACACAAATTAATAGAAACACACAAGGAAGTTGCTACATGTGGGGCTACATAACTGTCTGACAGTCTGAGTGCCCATGTTGTCCCCATCGACTTTCTTAAGAGTCTGTGAACACATGAGCATCAAAACTGCACCATGGAGCAGGCCTGGTCTGATCATGTTTTCTTTCACTTACCTGGGAAGAGATGGCACCAGAATGCACTGTGAGAAAATAGCAAGCTGGTAGAGACAGTGTGAGTATTTGGGCAATGTTCTGTGGATTCATTTGGATCTTACTGTACTTTGACATGGTACACCTACCTAAACATTGTTACAGACCAAATACACCCCTTAACGGCAAGCAGTAAACTCTTTCAACAGGATAATCTGTCCTAACAGACAACAATAATTGTTCAGGAATGCCCTGAGAAGCAGGGAAGCAAAGCTTCCCCAGATCTCTGATCAAGCGCCAAAAGGATTTGCTTCACCACCAATTTAGTCTTATCCATGAATGCCTCACTTACAGGACATAAAGGAGCTGCTGCCAAAGTATTGAGGTGTCACTTACTGCTGTTATTGCCAGTTAATAAGAAATTTTGATCTATTATCTTATAGTCATCTTTTGATCTTAAACCGAGTGTCTTCATTGTATAGTAAAAAGTGAATAATTGGCTTTACTGTTCCAATACTTCCAGAGTGGACAGTATATAATTTTATATATAGATGTTTTCAAATTAGTATACTTACACTGGTTAAAATGTTATGACAAAAATATCATCACATATCAAGTTTCTGATTGAAAGACACTGCTTTTGCACAGAATATACTTTTTTTTTGGTATCACTTTGCTTTTACACAGCATGTGGGGAAACTATTTATTTCAACAGCTAGTATTCTGTAAGGACATGTAACTGTCTGACAGTCTGAGTGCCCATGTTGTCCCCATCCACTTTCTTAAGAGTCTGTGAGCACATGAGCATCAAAACTGCACCATGGAGCAGGCCTGGTCTGATCATGTTTTCTTTCACTTACCTGGGAAGAGATGGCACCAGAATGCACTGTGAGAAAATAGCAAGCTGGTAGAGACAGTGTGAGTATTTGGGCAATGTTCTGTGAATTCATTTGGATCTTACTGTACTTTGACATGGTACACCTACCTAAACATTGTTACAGACCAAATACACCCCTTAACGGCAAGCAGTAAACTCTTTCAACAGGATAATCTGTCCTAACAGACAACAATAATTGTTCAGGAATGCCCTGAGAAGCAGGGAAGCAAAGCTTCCCCAGATCTCTGATCAAGCGCCAACAGGATTTGCTTCACCACCAATTTAGTCATATGCATGAATGCCTCACTTACAGGACATAAAGGAGCTGCTGCCAAAGTATTGAGGTGTCACTTACTGCTGTTATTGCCAGTTAATAAGAAATTCTGATCTATTATCTAATAGTCATCTTTTGATCTTAAACCGAGTGTCTTCATTGTATAGTAAAAAGTGAATAATTGGCTTTTCTGTTCCAATACTTCCAGAGTGGACAGTATATAATTTTATATATAGATGTTTTCAAATTAGTATACTTACACTGGTTAAAATGTTATGACAAAAATTTTACACAGCATGTGGGGAAACTATTTATTTCAACAGCTAGTATTCTGTAAGGACATGTATACTGAAATGACTAAGAAATAAGAAGATAAAGCTCACACGGGTGTGTTTTAGACAAGGTTGTGGACTCATCATCCTTCACACCTCAATACTGCTTATAGTACATTTAACCAGAACAGAAAGAAGCAGGTAGGACCAGTTGTATGATAACTCTTTCTTGAGAAATCCTTACTCTCATTCTCTTAAAAACTTTCACTCACACAGAGATAAGAGGACACACCTAAATAATAGTCTTACAATAGAAGTAAGACCATGTGTTGCATTGTTTTGCAAATTAGTATTTTTTTCCACAAATTAATTTCAATATTAAGTTTCACTTGACAGATTTAAAACCAAATTTTAAATCCAATGCAGGTTTACATGTAGAGCTCAGAGAGACTCTTGTCCATACAATAGTTAGTATCATTGCATAAGGATTAAAACACAACAGGCATGTTGGAAAAATATGATATCAGTGATAGATTTACCACCCAAGGTTGATTTTTTTCATATAACAGCACTTCCGAAGTGTTTCAATTCTCAAACACTGTAGCAATTTGCCAACCATAATACATATTTTTATTGCTTAATAGACATCATAAATTTTTTTCTGTTATTGTTACACTTAATGTTGTTACTTTATACAGGCATTCTTTCACCATTGTACCCTTTCTCTTACTTTCTTTTAGCTCAAAAGCCAAAAAAGTTGCCAAGAATGTGAAAAACCTGTGAAGTGTTTTCCTGTTTTCCTCACAGAATCATTACACACACTTTTGTCTTTATAGAAAAGGTATGCTATTTGAACAGACACATTTATAAAATCTTGTTACCTTGCTGCCACAATACTGTCTATAGAAAACTACTGTATATACCTTTCGATTGTTCAGAATCGTAGCTATCACATGATCATTTACAGTATATTATAAAACTTAGACTGTTAGAATTATAGCAAGAGCATAAACGGAATCTCACTAATATATAACACCTTTCCAGCTTTCAATTTTCAAACAAAAAACAAATGTTATATGTTATAATATTGTAGTATTGATGTCTGGCTTATACTGTAGTCAAGTCTGTAGAAGCAACATTCTTTTACTTGTGCTTTGTCTCAAACAGAGGGGTGGTTCTGGGGTGGAGTCTTCCTCTTGTATATAAACTATCAATGCAGGACACTGAAACCACTGCCCTGATCCTGTAGTCAGCGGTGTACATTTACCAAACAAAGGCTAACACTTTCATTCTTTTCCTGACAGACCTGAGGTAAGTGCCACACTGTAATTATTATTTTTTTTTTTACAATTCTACTACTTCTACTGTTACAACTACTACAACTATCGAGCTCACAAAGAGTTGAACAGAGGTAGCTGTAAGGAAAGAGTTAAACAATCATAGTTGTGTGAATGAATGACAGTGAAAGTCAGAGTTGAGCCAGTGTGAATTTTACATTTATTCCGTTCAATAAAGATATAAACATTATAGACAACTCATGATAAAGAGTCTCAATTGAATGAGAAAGATTGCAGGCACTGCAACATATCAACATAATTTTATACTGTTATTTGTTCTTAGGTAGAAACAAAACATGTTTATTTTGTATAACAATAACTATATCAATTGTCTAAACATGAATGTATGCCAGGTATTTATGTAAAGAGTTAAGTTTGATTACCTCAGTTTATCCTTTTACATAAATACCCTATGATTTAGCACACGTTCCAAGTTATATGGAAGTTATAATCTGTGTATAAACAACACTGCCTTCACTAGATGACATTTTACTTTAACATGCAAGGTAAAAAAATAAATAAATAAATGTGCCAAGCATTTCTGGTACTATTCAGCACAGGTGTTAAGGAACATGTTTACATCATCAGGAAAGAATGTTATTCATCATGAAGTGCCCAAACATGACTAAAATCCTGTTTTTACTTGGACAACATTCAATGTTAAAATAACATTACTGACTGAATTCGTTAAATGTTCTCCCTTTTGGAGAAAGTGTTTTTCCTCTCTGAATAAAGAGAGTATTGTTGAACTTGAACTGTGCTTAGATCTCTGTTTCTGAAGATTTTTTTTTCTGTTGGAGAGAAATATGTTCATTGTATTCTTACAGATCCTAGCTTAGATTCATGTTGCACTATGATTAGTAGTGATTAAAATTATGTACACTTAGATTTACAGACTGGTTAACAGATTGTTAGCTAAGTGAATGCCACACTTCACTAAGTGATTAAATCTAATCTACAGTATGTACATTTGGAGGTTGAACCTTTTCTCATTTTCAAGATTCAAATCTTCACTTATGGATGAATCAAGTCCATAAAGCAAGTTGAACATTGTTTAACCAAACCAATCTGTTCTCCCATAAGGAAGTGCCTAGTGATTGATTTACGGATTGATATTAAAAAAAAATATGCACACCTTTTTGATATTTAATTAAACTCTATTTTTTCTTACTGAATTAATATATTTTGTAATTTTTTTTAATAAATGTTAATTTATTTTTACATTGTCAAAACCCTAGCTGCTTTCTGTATTCTCACTGAAAAGGATAAATATAACCAGAGTCAAATATTTAGATGTTGAAACAAAATCACAAACTCCCTAGGAGCAAAAAATTACATGTAACATTCCAACATTATCTCTGGGTGTCTAGATTCAAAGGTATGTGTGGGAAGTGTTACCATGTGAATTCTTAATGAGAAAATAGCTAGTTCTAACACAGACTGTAAGCACAACTGTACAACTGTAAGCTTTAAATATTAAACCATCTCATCCTGATGTGTCTAATGACATCTAAATAATTTCCATTTTTAAATTAAGAGTTACTAGTTACTTAATTAGTGTTTGTATTCTAGAAGAATTTAGGGATACTGTTTAGGAAATTATGTCACACTACTGAAGTTTTCATTTGATTTTTGCATGACCAATGATAAGAAATTCTGCCACCAATAATTAGATTGGATGCAAATGCACTTAGGAGGTCTTGTGTATTCAGCTGGAAATGTAAGAAATTATTAAAAAAAAAAATCGAAAAACTCCAAGAGTATGTGAATTTATGAATAAAACTCAAATCAAAATTCAATCGAATTATGTAATTGGCATGAATACTGTACATGAGCTTTATATGCAGATTATGTTGGCAAGTGTAAATTACACAGACACATTGAATGAAAATTTGGTGAATATAGTGAATAAAGATTTAGTGAATATGACCCTTGAGCTTTCCTTTTTCCTGTCATGGTTATTTGGTGATGATAATTCCAAATAAAAAAAAAAAATCACAAATCATTTATTCAACTGCTTGTTCAGTAAATGTAGGAATTTAAGGAATGCAGAAAATTCACTAATATTTTGATATTTTAATCTGAACTTTTTTAACTTTTTTACATTTTTAAAATTAACTTACAGGTCATCAAAAGATCTGCAAAAATGTCACTTCAAGAAAAGGGACAAACACGAAGACGTACCTTCCGAGGTATTAAAAAGCAAGTAACAGCTGAGAACTTGCTAGAATCTAAAATCATTGATAAAAAACTTTTTGAAGACCTAAGCATTGGAAAACTCACAGTAGATCAAGTAAGCAATATGGATTCAGTACAGAAGTACCTGCAGGGAACCGACTGTATTGCAGGGGTGTTTGTGCAGTCCACCAAACAGACCATGAGCATCTATGAAGCCAAATCTAAAGGACTTCTTACACCTGGGACGTCACTGGTTTTATTGGAGGCTCAGGCTGCTACTGGATTCATGATCGATCCACTGAAAAACAAAAAACTCTCGGTGGAGGAGGCAGTGGCTCAGGGAGTTGTGGGAACGGAATGGAAAAACAAGCTACTTTCTGCAGAGAGGGCAGTCACTGGTTACACTGACCCTCACACAGGAAACACCATTTCCTTGTTCCAGGCCTTGAAGAAAGATTTAATTGTCAAAGATCATGGCATTCGTCTTCTTGAGGCACAGATCGCTACCGGGGGCATCATTGACCCAGTGTACAGCCACCGTGTGCCTGTGGAGGTGGCTTACCAGAGAGGATATTTTGATGAAGAAATGAACCAGATTCTTTCTGACCCAGGAGATGACACGAAAGGCTTCTTTGACCCCAACACACAGGAAAACCTCACCTACTTGCAACTACTTGACAGGTGTATAAAAAACCCACACACTGGTCTTAGACTGCTTGTTGTTGTGAAAAAGGGAGAGTTTTACTTCTACATTGATGAACGTACAAAGACTATCTTCCAGTCCACTACCACAGACAAGGCAGGGGGTAAATTCCAAGGAAAGAAAGTTTCCCTCTGGGATCTCATCCATTCCGAATACATCGATGAGGAAAAGAAAAGAGATCTGGTTCAACAATTTAAGTCTGGCACTATAACAAATGAATACATCTTGGAGCATGTACTAACTATTATATGCAAGAAAACCTCCAGTGTGACTGTTACTACTACCTCCACCACCACAACAAAAAGTTCTAGCTTCCGAGGAATAAAAAAGCAAGTATCAGCTCAGAATTTGCTGGAATCTAAAATCATTGATAAAAAAACTTTTGATGACCTTAGCATTGGAAAACTCACAGTAGATCAAGTGAGCAATATGGATTCAGTACGGAAGTACCTGCAGGGAACCGACTGTATTGCAGGGGTGTTTGTGCAGTCCACCAAACAGACCATGAGCATCTATGAAGCCAAATCCAAAGGACTTCTAACACCTGGAACGTCACTGGTTTTATTGGAGGCTCAAGCTGGAACTGGATTCATGATCGATCCACTGAACAACAAAAAACTCTCGGTGGAGGAGGCAGTGGCTCAGGGGATCGTGGGAACTGAATGGCAAAACAAGCTACTTTCTGCAGAGAGGGCAGTCACTGGCTACAAAGACCCACACACAGGAAACACCATTTCCTTGTTCCAGGCCTTGAAGAAAGATTTAATTGTCAAAGATCATGGCATTCGTCTTCTTGAGGCACAGATCGCTACCGGGGGCATCATTGACCCAGTGTACAGCCACCGTGTGCCTGTGGAGGTGGCTTACCAGAGAGGATATTTTGATGAAGAAATGAACCAGATTCTTTCTGACTCAGGAGATGACACGAAAGGCTTCTTTGACCCCAACACACAGGAAAACCTCACCTACTTGCAACTACTTGACAGGTGTATAAAAGACCCACACACTGGTCTTAGGCTGCTTGTTGTTGTGAAAAAAGGAGAGTTTTACTTCTACATTGATGAACGTACAAAGACTATCTTCCAGTCCACTACCACAGACAAGGCAGGGGGTAAATTCCAAGGAAAGAAAGTTTCCCTCTGGGATCTCATCCATTCCGAATACATCGATGAGGAAAAGAAAAGAGATCTGGTTCAACAATTTAAGTCTGGCACTATAACAAATGAATTCATCTTGGAGCATGTACTAACTATTATATGCAAGAAAACCTCCAGTGTGACTGTTACTACTACCTCCACCACCACCACAACAAAAGGTTCTAGCTTCCGAGGAATAAAAAAGCAAGTATCAGCTCAGAATTTGCTGGAATCTAAAATCATTGATAAAAAAACTTTTGATGACCTTAGCATTGGAAAACTCACAGTAGATCAAGTGAGCAATATGGATTCAGTACGGAAGTACCTGCAGGGAACCGACTGTATTGCAGGGGTGTTTGTGCAGTCCACCAAACAGACCATGAGCATCTATGAAGCCAAATCCAAAGGACTTCTAACACCTGGAACGTCACTGGTTTTATTGGAGGCTCAAGCTGCAACTGGATTCATGATCGATCCACTGAACAACAAAAAACTCTCGGTGGAGGAGGCAGTGGCTCAGGGGATCGTGGGAACTGAATGGCAAAACAAGCTACTTTCTGCAGAGAGGGCAGTCACTGGCTACAAAGACCCACACACAGGAAACACCATTTCCTTGTTCCAGGCCTTGAAGAAAGATTTAATTGTCAAAGATCATGGCATTCGTCTTCTTGAGGCACAGATCGCTACCGGGGGCATCATTGACCCAGTGTACAGCCACCGTGTGCCTGTGGAGGTGGCTTACCAGAGAGGATATTTTGATGAAGAAATGAACCAGATTCTTTCTGACTCAGGAGATGACACGAAAGGCTTCTTTGACCCCAACACACAGGAAAACCTCACCTACTTGCAACTACTTGACAGGTGTATAAAAGACCCACACACTGGTCTTAGGCTGCTTGTTGTTGTGAAAAAAGGAGAGTTTTACTTCTACATTGATGAACGTACAAAGACTATCTTCCAGTCCACTACCACAGACAAGGCAGGGGGTAAATTCCAAGGAAAGAAAGTTTCCCTCTGGGATCTCATCCATTCCGAATACATCGATGAGGAAAAGAAAAGAGATCTGGTTCAACAATTTAAGTCTGGCACTATAACAAATGAATACATCTTGGAGCATGTACTAACTATTATATGCAAGAAAACCTCCAGTGTGACTGTTACTACTACCTCCACCACCACCACAACAAAAGGTTCTAGCTTCCGAGGAATAAAAAAGCAAGTATCAGCTCAGAATTTGCTGGAATCTAAAATCATTGATAAAAAAACTTTTGATGACCTTAGCATTGGAAAACTCACAGTAGATCAAGTGAGCAATATGGATTCAGTACGGAAGTACCTGCAGGGAACCGACTGTATTGCAGGGGTGTTTGTGCAGTCCACCAAACAGACCATGAGCATCTATGAAGCCAAATCCAAAGGACTTCTAACACCTGGAACGTCACTGGTTTTATTGGAGGCTCAAGCTGCAACTGGATTCATGATCGATCCACTGAACAACAAAAAACTCTCGGTGGAGGAGGCAGTGGCTCAGGGGATCGTGGGAACTGAATGGCAAAACAAGCTACTTTCTGCAGAGAGGGCAGTCACTGGCTACAAAGACCCACACACAGGAAACACCATTTCCTTGTTCCAGGCCTTGAAGAAAGATTTAATTGTCAAAGATCATGGCATTCGTCTTCTTGAGGCACAGATCGCTACCGGGGGCATCATTGACCCAGTGTACAGCCACCGTGTGCCTGTGGAGGTGGCTTACCAGAGAGGATATTTTGATGAAGAAATGAACCAGATTCTTTCTGACTCAGGAGATGACACGAAAGGCTTCTTTGACCCCAACACACAGGAAAACCTCACCTACTTGCAACTACTTGACAGGTGTATAAAAGACCCACACACTGGTCTTAGGCTGCTTGTTGTTGTGAAAAAAGGAGAGTTTTACTTCTACATTGATGAACGTACAAAGACTATCTTCCAGTCCACTACCACAGACAAGGCAGGGGGTAAATTCCAAGGAAAGAAAGTTTCCCTCTGGGATCTCATCCATTCCGAATACATCGATGAGGAAAAGAAAAGAGATCTGGTTAAACAATTTAAGTCTGGCACTATAACAAATGAATTCATCTTGGAGCATGTACTAACTATTATATGCAAGAAAACCTCCAGTGTGACTGTTACTACTACCTCCACCACCACCACAACAAAAGGTTCTAGCTTCCGAGGAATAAAAAAGCAAGTATCAGCTCAGAATTTGCTGGAATCTAAAATCATTGATAAAAAAACTTTTGATGACCTTAGCATTGGAAAACTCACAGTAGATCAAGTGAGCAATATGGATTCAGTACGGAAGTACCTGCAGGGAACCGACTGTATTGCAGGGGTGTTTGTGCAGTCCACCAAACAGACCATGAGCATCTATGAAGCCAAATCCAAAGGACTTCTAACACCTGGAACGTCACTGGTTTTATTGGAGGCTCAAGCTGCAACTGGATTCATGATCGATCCACTGAACAACAAAAAACTCTCGGTGGAGGAGGCAGTGGCTCAGGGGATCGTGGGAACTGAATGGCAAAACAAGCTACTTTCTGCAGAGAGGGCAGTCACTGGCTACAAAGACCCACACACAGGAAACACCATTTCCTTGTTCCAGGCCTTGAAGAAAGATTTAATTGTCAAAGATCATGGCATTCGTCTTCTTGAGGCACAGATCGCTACCGGGGGCATCATTGACCCAGTGTACAGCCACCGTGTGCCTGTGGAGGTGGCTTACCAGAGAGGATATTTTGATGAAGAAATGAACCAGATTCTTTCTGACTCAGGAGATGACACGAAAGGCTTCTTTGACCCCAACACACAGGAAAACCTCACCTACTTGCAACTACTTGACAGGTGTATAAAAGACCCACACACTGGTCTTAGGCTGCTTGTTGTTGTGAAAAAAGGAGAGTTTTACTTCTACATTGATGAACGTACAAAGACTATCTTCCAGTCCACTACCACAGACAAGGCAGGGGGTAAATTCCAAGGAAAGAAAGTTTCCCTCTGGGATCTCATCCATTCCGAATACATCGATGAGGAAAAGAAAAGAGATCTGGTTCAACAATTTAAGTCTGGCACTATAACAAATGAATACATCTTGGAGCATGTACTAACTATTATATGCAAGAAAACCTCCAGTGTGACTGTTACTACTACCTCCACCACCACCACAACAAAAGGTTCTAGCTTCCGAGGAATAAAAAAGCAAGTATCAGCTCAGAATTTGCTGGAATCTAAAATCATTGATAAAAAAACTTTTGATGACCTTAGCATTGGAAAACTCACAGTAGATCAAGTGAGCAATATGGATTCAGTACGGAAGTACCTGCAGGGAACCGACTGTATTGCAGGGGTGTTTGTGCAGTCCACCAAACAGACCATGAGCATCTATGAAGCCAAATCCAAAGGACTTCTAACACCTGGAACGTCACTGGTTTTATTGGAGGCTCAAGCTGCAACTGGATTCATGATCGATCCACTGAACAACAAAAAACTCTCGGTGGAGGAGGCAGTGGCTCAGGGGATCGTGGGAACTGAATGGCAAAACAAGCTACTTTCTGCAGAGAGGGCAGTCACTGGCTACAAAGACCCACACACAGGAAACACCATTTCCTTGTTCCAGGCCTTGAAGAAAGATTTAATTGTCAAAGATCATGGCATTCGTCTTCTGGAGGCACAGATCGCTACCGGGGGCATCATTGACCCAGTGTATAGCCACCGTGTGCCTGTGGAGGTGGCTTACCAGAGAGGATATTTTGATGAAGAAATGAACCAGATTCTTTCTGACTCAGGAGATGACACGAAAGGCTTCTTTGACCCCAACACACAGGAAAACCTCACCTACTTGCAACTACTTGACAGGTGTATAAAAGACCCACACACTGGTCTTAGGCTGCTTGTTGTTGTGAAAAAAGGAGAGTTTTACTTCTACATTGATGAACGTACAAAGACTATCTTCCAGTCCACTACCACAGACAAGGCAGGGGGTAAATTCCAAGGAAAGAAAGTTTCCCTCTGGGATCTCATCCATTCCGAATACATCGATGAGGAAAAGAAAAGAGATCTGGTTCAACAATTTAAGTCTGGCACTATAACAAATGAATACATCTTGGAGCATGTACTAACTATTATATGCAAGAAAACCTCCAGTGTGACTGTTACTACTACCTCCACCACCACCACAACAAAAGGTTCTAGCTTCCGAGGAATAAAAAAGCAAGTATCAGCTCAGAATTTGCTGGAATCTAAAATCATTGATAAAAAAACTTTTGATGACCTTAGCATTGGAAAACTCACAGTAGATCAAGTGAGCAATATGGATTCAGTACGGAAGTACCTGCAGGGAACCGACTGTATTGCAGGGGTGTTTGTGCAGTCCACCAAACAGACCATGAGCATCTATGAAGCCAAATCCAAAGGACTTCTAACACCTGGAACGTCACTGGTTTTATTGGAGGCTCAAGCTGCAACTGGATTCATGATCGATCCACTGAACAACAAAAAACTCTCGGTGGAGGAGGCAGTGGCTCAGGGGATCGTGGGAACTGAATGGCAAAACAAGCTACTTTCTGCAGAGAGGGCAGTCACTGGCTACAAAGACCCACACACAGGAAACACCATTTCCTTGTTCCAGGCCTTGAAGAAAGATTTAATTGTCAAAGATCATGGCATTCGTCTTCTTGAGGCACAGATCGCTACCGGGGGCATCATTGACCCAGTGTACAGCCACCGTGTGCCTGTGGAGGTGGCTTACCAGAGAGGATATTTTGATGAAGAAATGAACCAGATTCTTTCTGACTCAGGAGATGACACGAAAGGCTTCTTTGACCCCAACACACAGGAAAACCTCACCTACTTGCAACTACTTGACAGGTGTATAAAAGACCCACACACTGGTCTTAGGCTGCTTGTTGTTGTGAAAAAAGGAGAGTTTTACTTCTACATTGATGAACGTACAAAGACTATCTTCCAGTCCACTACCACAGACAAGGCAGGGGGTAAATTCCAAGGAAAGAAAGTTTCCCTCTGGGATCTCATCCATTCCGAATACATCGATGAGGAAAAGAAAAGAGATCTGGTTAAACAATTTAAGTCTGGCACTATAACAAATGAATTCATCTTGGAGCATGTACTAACTATTATATGCAAGAAAACCTCCAGTGTGACTGTTACTACTACCTCCACCACCACCACAACAAAAGGTTCTAGCTTCCGAGGAATAAAAAAGCAAGTATCAGCTCAGAATTTGCTGGAATCTAAAATCATTGATAAAAAAACTTTTGATGACCTTAGCATTGGAAAACTCACAGTAGATCAAGTGAGCAATATGGATTCAGTACGGAAGTACCTGCAGGGAACCGACTGTATTGCAGGGGTGTTTGTGCAGTCCACCAAACAGACCATGAGCATCTATGAAGCCAAATCCAAAGGACTTCTAACACCTGGAACGTCACTGGTTTTATTGGAGGCTCAAGCTGCAACTGGATTCATGATCGATCCACTGAACAACAAAAAACTCTCGGTGGAGGAGGCAGTGGCTCAGGGGATCGTGGGAACTGAATGGCAAAACAAGCTACTTTCTGCAGAGAGGGCAGTCACTGGCTACAAAGACCCACACACAGGAAACACCATTTCCTTGTTCCAGGCCTTGAAGAAAGATTTAATTGTCAAAGATCATGGCATTCGTCTTCTTGAGGCACAGATCGCTACCGGGGGCATCATTGACCCAGTGTACAGCCACCGTGTGCCTGTGGAGGTGGCTTACCAGAGAGGATATTTTGATGAAGAAATGAACCAGATTCTTTCTGACTCAGGAGATGACACGAAAGGCTTCTTTGACCCCAACACACAGGAAAACCTCACCTACTTGCAACTACTTGACAGGTGTATAAAAGACCCACACACTGGTCTTAGGCTGCTTGTTGTTGTGAAAAAAGGAGAGTTTTACTTCTACATTGATGAACGTACAAAGACTATCTTCCAGTCCACTACCACAGACAAGGCAGGGGGTAAATTCCAAGGAAAGAAAGTTTCCCTCTGGGATCTCATCCATTCCGAATACATCGATGAGGAAAAGAAAAGAGATCTGGTTCAACAATTTAAGTCTGGCACTATAACAAATGAATACATCTTGGAGCATGTACTAACTATTATATGCAAGAAAACCTCCAGTGTGACTGTTACTACTACCTCCACCACCACCACAACAAAAGGTTCTAGCTTCCGAGGAATAAAAAAGCAAGTATCAGCTCAGAATTTGCTGGAATCTAAAATCATTGATAAAAAAACTTTTGATGACCTTAGCATTGGAAAACTCACAGTAGATCAAGTGAGCAATATGGATTCAGTACGGAAGTACCTGCAGGGAACCGACTGTATTGCAGGGGTGTTTGTGCAGTCCACCAAACAGACCATGAGCATCTATGAAGCCAAATCCAAAGGACTTCTAACACCTGGAACGTCACTGGTTTTATTGGAGGCTCAAGCTGCAACTGGATTCATGATCGATCCACTGAACAACAAAAAACTCTCGGTGGAGGAGGCAGTGGCTCAGGGGATCGTGGGAACTGAATGGCAAAACAAGCTACTTTCTGCAGAGAGGGCAGTCACTGGCTACAAAGACCCACACACAGGAAACACCATTTCCTTGTTCCAGGCCTTGAAGAAAGATTTAATTGTCAAAGATCATGGCATTCGTCTTCTGGAGGCACAGATCGCTACCGGGGGCATCATTGACCCAGTGTATAGCCACCGTGTGCCTGTGGAGGTGGCTTACCAGAGAGGATATTTTGATGAAGAAATGAACCAGATTCTTTCTGACTCAGGAGATGACACGAAAGGCTTCTTTGACCCCAACACACAGGAAAACCTCACCTACTTGCAACTACTTGACAGGTGTATAAAAGACCCACACACTGGTCTTAGGCTGCTTGTTGTTGTGAAAAAAGGAGAGTTTTACTTCTACATTGATGAACGTACAAAGACTATCTTCCAGTCCACTACCACAGACAAGGCAGGGGGTAAATTCCAAGGAAAGAAAGTTTCCCTCTGGGATCTCATCCATTCCGAATACATCGATGAGGAAAAGAAAAGAGATCTGGTTCAACAATTTAAGTCTGGCACTATAACAAATGAATACATCTTGGAGCATGTACTAACTATTATATGCAAGAAAACCTCCAGTGTGACTGTTACTACTACCTCCACCACCACCACAACAAAAGGTTCTAGCTTCCGAGGAATAAAAAAGCAAGTATCAGCTCAGAATTTGCTGGAATCTAAAATCATTGATAAAAAAACTTTTGATGACCTTAGCATTGGAAAACTCACAGTAGATCAAGTGAGCAATATGGATTCAGTACGGAAGTACCTGCAGGGAACTGACTGTATTGCAGGGGTGTTTGTGCAGTCCACCAAACAGACCATGAGCATCTATGAAGCCAAATCCAAAGGACTTCTAACACCTGGAACGTCACTGGTTTTATTGGAGGCTCAAGCTGCAACTGGATTCATGATCGATCCACTGAACAACAAAAAACTCTCGGTGGAGGAGGCAGTGGCTCAGGGGATCGTGGGAACTGAATGGCAAAACAAGCTACTTTCTGCAGAGAGGGCAGTCACTGGCTACAAAGACCCACACACAGGAAACACCATTTCCTTGTTCCAGGCCTTGAAGAAAGATTTAATTGTCAAAGATCATGGCATTCGTCTTCTTGAGGCACAGATCGCTACCGGGGGCATCATTGACCCAGTGTACAGCCACCGTGTGCCTGTGGAGGTGGCTTACCAGAGAGGATATTTTGATGAAGAAATGAACCAGATTCTTTCTGACTCAGGAGATGACACGAAAGGCTTCTTTGACCCCAACACACAGGAAAACCTCACCTACTTGCAACTACTTGACAGGTGTATAAAAGACCCACACACTGGTCTTAGGCTGCTTGTTGTTGTGAAAAAAGGAGAGTTTTACTTCTACATTGATGAACGTACAAAGACTATCTTCCAGTCCACTACCACAGACAAGGCAGGGGGTAAATTCCAAGGAAAGAAAGTTTCCCTCTGGGATCTCATCCATTCCGAATACATCGATGAGGAAAAGAAAAGAGATCTGGTTCAACAATTTAAGTCTGGCACTATAACAAATGAATACATCTTGGAGCATGTACTAACTATTATATGCAAGAAAACCTCCAGTGTGACTGTTACTACTACCTCTACCACCACCACAACAAAAGGTTCTAGCTTCCGAGGAATAAAAAAGCAAGTATCAGCTCAGAATTTGCTGGAATCTAAAATCATTGATAAAAAAACTTTTGATGACCTTAGCATTGGAAAACTCACAGTAGATCAAGTGAGCAATATGGATTCAGTACGGAAGTACCTGCAGGGAACCGACTGTATTGCAGGGGTGTTTGTGCAGTCCACCAAACAGACCATGAGCATCTATGAAGCCAAATCCAAAGGACTTCTAACACCTGGAACGTCACTGGTTTTATTGGAGGCTCAAGCTGCAACTGGATTCATGATCGATACACTGAACAACAAGAAACTCTCGGTGGAGGAGGCAGTGGCTCAGGGGATCGTGGGAACTGAATGGCAAAACAAGCTACTTTCTGCAGAGAGGGCAGTCACTGGCTACAAAGACCCACACACAGGAAACACCATTTCCTTGTTCCAGGCCTTGAAGAAAGATTTAATTGTCAAAGATCATGGCATTCGTCTTCTTGAGGCACAGATCGCTACCGGGGGCATCATTGACCCAGTGTACAGCCACCGTGTGCCTGTGGAGGTGGCTTACCAGAGAGGATATTTTGATGAAGAAATGAACCAGATTCTTTCTGACTCAGGAGATGACACGAAAGGCTTCTTTGACCCCAACACACAGGAAAACCTCACCTACTTGCAACTACTTGACAGGTGTATAAAAGATCCACACACTGGTCTTAGGCTGCTTGTTGTTGTGAAAAAAGGAGAGTTTTACTTCTACATTGATGAACGTACAAAGACTATCTTCCAGTCCACTACCACAGACAAGGCAGGGGGTAAATTCCAAGGAAAGAAAGTTTCCCTCTGGGATCTCATCCATTCCGAATACATCGATGAGGAAAAGAAAAGAGATCTGGTTCAACAATTTAAGTCTGGCACTATAACAAATGAATACATCTTGGAGCATGTACTAACTATTATATGCAAGAAAACCTCCAGTGTGACTGTTACTACTACCTCCACCACCACCACAACAAAAGGTTCTAGCTTCCGAGGAATAAAAAAGCAAGTATCAGCTCAGAATTTGCTGGAATCTAAAATCATTGATAAAAAAACTTTTGATGACCTTAGCATTGGAAAACTCACAGTAGATCAAGTGAGCAATATGGATTCAGTACGGAAGTACCTGCAGGGAACCGACTGTATTGCAGGGGTGTTTGTGCAGTCCACCAAACAGACCATGAGCATCTATGAAGCCAAATCCAAAGGACTTCTAACACCTGGAACGTCACTGGTTTTATTGGAGGCTCAAGCTGCAACTGGATTCATGATCGATCCACTGAACAACAAAAAACTCTCGGTGGAGGAGGCAGTGGCTCAGGGGATCGTGGGAACTGAATGGCAAAACAAGCTACTTTCTGCAGAGAGGGCAGTCACTGGCTACAAAGACCCACACACAGGAAACACCATTTCCTTGTTCCAGGCCTTGAAGAAAGATTTAATTGTCAAAGATCATGGCATTCGTCTTCTGGAGGCACAGATCGCTACCGGGGGCATCATTGACCCAGTGTATAGCCACCGTGTGCCTGTGGAGGTGGCTTACCAGAGAGGATATTTTGATGAAGAAATGAACCAGATTCTTTCTGACTCAGGAGATGACACGAAAGGCTTCTTTGACCCAAACACAAAGGAAAACCTCACCTACTTGCAGTTGCTCAACAGATGCATCAAAGATCCACGCACTGGATTGACCTTACTGACATTAAGAAAATGAGAAAAACACCTTAAGGGTTTTTTTAGATAAAAAAATGACATGATTACAACAAAAATAAACCTGATAGATGTTTCTCATTATAATCATGGTTCCAACCATTTTAATACCACATCCTATTCATACAATTATTAAACCTCAGTGTGATGTTATACTGACTCAGGCACACAAACAAAGCTTCCTAGCTTCCAGGACTAGAAAGCAAGTATAGCTCAGAATCTTGCTGATCTAGATCATTGCTTAATACTTTTGATGTACCTAGCATTGGAAAATCACAGTAATTGCAATGTGTCAATATGGATTCATAGAATGTACCCTCACCAACACGACATGAATGCTAGGTTTTTGCACACACTAACAGACCATCCTGAGCATCTATGATGCCAATCCAAAAGACTTTATAACATCACACTGGAAGTTCACTGTTAATTGGAGGCTCAAGCGCAAGGATTCATGATCATCCACGCCAACAATAGAATCGGTAGGAGAAAAGCAGTGGCACAGGAATGTGCACGGATGAATGGCAAAACAAGCTACTTTATGCAAGAGGCAGTTGGCTACAAACCCACAAAAAACACCTTCTGATTAAACCAGCCTGTGTAAGATAAGATATATGTCACAAGACATGTTCGTTCTTTTGAGCACAAACGCTTTCCGGGCATCATTGACCATTAAGCCACCTGTGCTTGGTGGCTCAGAGATATTTATGATGAAGAATGAACAGATTCTGTGACTAGAGATGACACGAATGGATCTTTGACCAAACCAGAAACCTCACTACTTGCATTTCTTCAAAGATGTAAAGACTGGATTGGATCTACTGTTAAGTGAAAAAATTGAGGTTTATACTAAAAACTACATTTTTAAACAAAATAATTTGATGTTATCATTACATGTGATTTTAATCATCCTGAAAGCAATTTTAACTCTGTATCAGTATTAATACTTCGTATGTATTGGATATTATACAGAGAGCAGGTTAGAGACCATCTTTACAGATCATAATTTATTTACAAAATCATGCTTGTCATGTACTCTTTATAGAATCACCATTGATGTCTCTACAAAACATCCAATAAGTTATAAAACAATACAACATGCTGATAAACATACATAATCAACTTTGCCTAGAGCTGTGATACTCACTAGCACAGGCACAATAACTGTTGAGTCGGAAGCTGCAGAACTTTTGAAGGTAACTGTGCAGCCAAGATGATGATCTAAGATAGCACTAAGAGCTGTGTTATTGACCCATAAGTAACCTGTGAACCATTAAATCAATGAACTCTCAGTGTTTAACAAGAGAGGATTCTAAAGAATGATGCAAACAATTATATTTTCATGAATGATGGATCATTATAAAAAGCTAAAATAGAATAAACATTCATAGTTATACCAGTGGAATGTTTGATTTCATATTATTGTGTTTTGACTATCTAGCGAGCATATATACTGTTGTCACATTGATTTTTAATGATGATATTATGAAGTAATGAATTTGTCATTCATTACTTTACTCAATGGTATGATGACTCGAAGGCATTCTTGGTCCCACAATACACAAAGTGAAAGAACCTAGCTTCAGTTGTCCAGATGCAATGCCACTATGCAACTCTTATGTCCTTCTGGAAGGTTAGAGTGTAGATCAAAACTCCGAACTAAGTGCCCACTGTAGCTGTGAATCTTTATGACACCATGCCTTTATAAAATAAGACCCCCAGTATTAAACATTCAGACTAAAACATTAAAACATGATAATGTTATGAATACATCAATTATAATCATAGTTCCAACCTTTGTACACATTTGGTTATTTTTTCCATAATGTTAAAAAATTACATTCTTATTCATGTAAGATTACTGTTACTTACTGACATTAGAGATAAAAATCTTCGTATGACATTGCCTTCGTTTCAAATGTTTATATTATACATTTGTTGATGTTCTTATTATGACATATCTTTAACCCAATCAAACATTAACCTCGTTACATCCATACAAGTCATGACACTCTGAAATTATGCCTTGTGAGCACAACATTTAATAAAAAATCGTATGTTGATTTGTAAGACTCTCTACTCAGAATAACACTGCTAGCTTACATACATTTAATGGAGTGAGTAATTAAAATGCCATGACAATCTTATTGCAGGTTATTAGCCATTAATTATGGGATTTTGTATGTAAACCACAAAATGCACCTGATAATACATTTGTATAGTGTAAATGCACTAAGATAAATTACATTCAATACTGTTTGGTGATTCTTATTAATTAAAAAAACAAACAACAAAAAACAACAAAAAAATTTGGCAAATCAGAGATCACTTTTATAGGAAAGATTGAACAGAAATGGAATAATTAAATTAACAATACCCTTTCTGATTATTCTTATTGAATAAATACTCTATTAACACAGATTAAGCATAAAAACAACAAGAGTAAAAAATGTCAAATTTTAAAAGATTAAAATGTAAATTTTCATAGTTAATTTATAATAGTGAATATTTTTGAAATATTAAAAACTTTTATTGGTCTGGTATTATTTAAGACATTATTTAAATGTTTATACTGATTAAAGACAGCAAAAACCTCAGCAGTAGTAGTACATTAATTTTAACAATCATGTTACTTTTAAATTGATGAAAAATCATTATTTAATTATTAAGCACTATATTTGAAACAAATTATGATTCTGCTGCAAATATTACTGCCCAATAGATTTAAAACTTAAATGCCACAATATACATTCCAATATAACATTGTCAAATTCATGTGTTGAACTGTTATGGAGGAAAAAATATTGTCAGATGTATCTGCACTGAGGAGAAAATGCAATAGTGGATCTCCTTGCTAATGCTCTCCACCTTTACTGCCGGCTCCTGTTTTAAGTGCATACTGACACCTAGTGTAGGAATAGCCATGAATAAAAATTACAAATACAATTGTCAGTGCTTTTTTTGTTAACATTTATAATGCAAACATTTACCTTCACAAGGCAGAGCATATAGCCCAGCAGCTGTGATGCGAGAACATCCCCGCAGGTCCAGTACCCGCAGGTTGGGGGAGCCATGCAGAATATTGAGCAGGTCCTGGTCATTCATAAACGAATGAGATGAAGAGGCTATACACAGCTCCTCCAGCATGGGGAAGCCAAGTGTGGAACTGGGTGTATTGCGTATCATTTTGGGAACAGGGTTAATATTCATCAACCTAAAAGTCTAGACAGGGAAAAAAAAGGTACAGCAATTGTGTGCATTCAGCTTAAATTAATATTCAATTTAGCACGTTCGCCTCACACCTCCAGGGTCGGGGTTTGATTCCCGCCTCCACCTTGTGTGTGTGGAGTTTGCATGTTCTCCCCGTGCCTCGGGGGTTTCCTCCGGGTACTCCGGTTTCCTCCCCCGGTCCAAAGACATGCATGGTAGGTTGATTGGCATCTCTGGAAAAATTGTCCCTAGTGTGTGATTGCGTGAGTGAATGAATGAGTGCGTGTGTGTGCCCTGCGATGGGTTGGCACTCCATCCAGGGTGTATCCCGCCTTGATGCCCAATGACGCCTGAGATAGGCACAGGCTCCCCGTGACCCGAGGTAGTTCGGATAAGCGGTAGAAAATGAATGAATGAATGAATGTATCATATGGTCATAATAAACCATTAGATACATACACTGAACACTCAACTACATGTGTGTCAGGAATCAGAAATTGCAAGATCCTAACAAAAAAAAGTTGAGGCAACAGGTAGATTTTAGTTTCATGACTCATGATTTTAGTCCCATCAAAAGGGGTGTCCCTGGACAGATATAAAGCTTGTAAGACAAATTAAGGTCATTCTGATTAACAAGGAATAGTAATTGCACAGAGAGACATAAAATAGATTAGTATCTTTCCTCACTGGAGTACATTGCCTTATTCAATTCTTCCACATTCATTCATATTAGTAACCACTTTATGCTTGTTAGGATAGCTGTGATTTAAATAGCATATTTGTGTAGACTTCTGGAATTACTTAGTTTCTTAAAAAGCACTGTGGATGGATGCAAATGAGAAATACGGTACAGGAATTTACTAAGTTTCAATATGAATTAGCATTACATTACTTTCTCACAGGTAAACCTTATAAGGACTAAGGTGCAATTAGTCGTGA